>NC_041394.2:119849727-119966987 GCF_900747795.2 Erpetoichthys calabaricus
TGCCTCCACCGTGTTTTACAGATGATGTGGTATGCTTTGGATAATGAGCTGTTCCACGCCTTCTCCATACTTTTTTCTTGCCAGCATTCTGGTAGAGGTTGATCTTGGTTTCATCTGTCCAAAGAATGTTTTTCCAGAACTGTGCTGGCTTTTTTGGATGTTCTTTAGCAAAGTCCAATCTAGCCTTTCTATTTTGAGGCTTATGAGTGGCTTGCACCTTTCAGTACACCCTCTGTATTTACTATCATGCAGTCTTCTCTTTATGGTAGACTTGGATATCGATACGCCTACTCCCTGGAGAGTGTTGTTCACTTGGTTGGCTGTTGTGAAGGGTGTTTCTCTTCACCATGGAAATGATTCTGCGATCATCCACCACTGTTGTCTTCCGTGGACGTCCAGGTCTTTTTGCGTTGCTGAGTTCACCAGTGCATGCTTTCTTTCTCAGGATGTACCAAACTGTAGATTTTGCCACTCGTAATTTTGTAGCAATTTCTCAAATGGCTTCTTTCACCTGCATGGAGAACTCCTTTGACCGCATGTTGTCTGTTCACAGCAAAATCTTCCACATGCAAGCACCATACCTCAAATCAACTCCAGGCCTTTTATCTGCTTAATTGATAATGACTTAACGACGGACTTGCCCACACCTGCCTATGAAATAGCCTTTGAGTCAATTGTCCAATTACTTTTGAGCCCCTGAAATGAAGGGATTGTGTTAAAAAAATGCTTTAGTTACCTCACATTTTTACGCAATTGTTTTGTTCAATAATACATATTTTCCGTTACATAAAAATCTTGAATGTCAAGCAATTTGCAAGAGCATTTGAAAATTAATTGACTTATGTTTTATGGTTTGTTTTGTTTTGGGAATTACATTAGTAGGGGTATTTAAAACAGGTTTTTAAGCAGCCTGATCACCTTCTGGTTGAAGTGTTCACAATCTTCTCCTATCTGTGTAAATTTTCATCAGTTTTATCTCACATTTAAAAATGATCTCTATGTTGGCATGGCATGACATGACTTAGTGTTTCCCACAATAGATTGTTTTTTCTGTTCAGGTTTAGTTTCTAGTTTTATTCAATTTGATACTTTTGAGATATACTGTGACTTGGTATATTTTTTTTTTTGTTTATTTTTTTCAGGGGGCTGAAGGGGCAATGTCAGCAGCCCATGCACTATCATTGCCAGCAGAGGCCTATGGAAATGATGTAAGCTTTTTTTTTTTCCTACTTATTTTTTGTTTGAAGAGACCACATTTCATAATGATGCATGAATTTGAGCAGAGGTATTCAGAGTCTGTTTGGTTTCAACCAACTTATTTAAAGAAGCAGACTGCTTGATTACCATTCATTTTGAACTTCTTGTTAATGCTGTTTTTTTTTTAATAGCCACAACTAGAAATGATGTGGGCAATGAAAGCCTTTCAACATGCAGAAATATATTTTAATGTAAGTACAGTCATTAATATTTTTTCAGTTATGCTATTATCGTTTAGGACAACACAGCTCTAAAGTGTTGGGTTCAAATCCTGGCCGAGAAACTGTTTATTTTAGACTTTACTCAGTTACTCTCCAAACTGTACAATGTACATTTCATTAGAATGTGGGACAAGACAGGGCTACCTATTATTGCAGTTGCTGTTGAACCATTGACAGTTCTTGTAATCACTGATCTAAACCTGTCAGTGCAAACTGTACTGAATTCAATGAAGGAATTTTGTAAGATTTCTGGGTTCAATGTTAACTTGACTAATTACATACTTTTTACAATGAACTGACTTGTACCCTATGCTAAATTTGAACACTTTCCATAAACGGTGTTATTTTGCTTTACTTCTTTGAGAACAGTTGAGATATGTTGGAGTTATAATCACAAGAAAGCTCAAAGATTTATTGAAAGGAATATTCCACCCAGAAATTTTATATTTTTAAAATGTCCTTCTCATAGCACATTTTGTTTGAACAGAAGACAGGACTTTTTACAAATGAATAAGTGGGGGAAGCAGATCTTCATTTCAAACATACAGTACTATGGAAATTACGTCTTTCCTGTTGATCACCACTATTATGTTATGTTCCATTCCGTCATAAACTGTTTTCTCTCATTCTTCATGAAAACAATAGATTCAGTTTTTTTTCATTCTTTCTTTTCTGAAAGACTACCTTCACATAGCTCCCTTCCTTGCTGGGCTTACTTCTGGCTGCTTTGTCAAGCAATATGCTTCCCACGCGGTGCTTCGCATTCTTAAAAGCTCGAACAGCACCTATCGGTTTTTGATTGTTTGCTTCTCTCTCTCTCTCTCTATCTCTCTCTGTCATTCATACTTAAAAGCCCAAACAGCACCTATTGATTGTTTGCTTTTCTCTCTCTCGCTCTGACATTCTCTGCTCCTGAGGAGGGGGTGTGAGCAGGGGGGCTGTTTGCACCCCTAGAGAATACGGACGCTCATCTAAAAAATGCTGAAGGACTACCTTCACATTGCTCCCTTCCTTGCTGGGCTTACTTCTGGCTGCTTTGTCAAGCGATATGCTTCCCGCATGGTGCTTCGCATACTTAAAAGCCCAAACAGCACCTATTGATTTTTGATTGTTTGCTTTTCTCTCTCTCTCTCTGACATTCTCTGCTTCTGACTCACACTCCTTTGAAGAGGAAGATATGCTTGTATTCTTTTAATTGTGAGACGGAACCGTGATCTCTATCTTGTCATGGAGCATGTTTAAACTTTTAAAAAAGAGACAAATGTTTGTTTGCAGTGTTTGAATAATGTGCCTGTCTTTCTACAACCTCCTGTGTTTCTGTGCAAATCTGTGACCCAAGCGTGACAATATAAAAATAACCATATAAACATGTGGTTTTTACTTTGCGGATTTTCACCTTTCGCGAGGGTTCTGGAACGCAACCCCCGCAATGGAAGAGGGAGCACTGTACACAAAACCTCGAAAGAAAAAGGCAGAGGCCCAGGAGGCATATTAGCTTACGTAGCTCCAAGGGCTGACTGTGATTTAATGCATTTTTATTCTATTTTTGGAAGTGTTGTTTGTATTTTTGATTTGATTTTACCTATTGTAATGTTCTCCTCATGCTCAGTTAAAAACTCAGTATATGTACTTTAAGTATCCATTTATTTCTGGTTATTTTACATATCATCCTTCTATAAATATTTTAATGGATACAGTATCTCATTATTTAATTTAAATTTTGTACACAATTTTCAGGTGATACGTGACATTGCCTATTTTTTTTTTTAATAAGCATTTCTGTTATTTACCTACCACTTAACGAATGTTTAGTTTGTACCTATGTATCCTTTTTCTTTTAATTTGAGATTTTATAATTTATCTCTGTAAGCCATGCTGAAATTATATTAGAGATGTTTGTTTTAATGTTTAATTGATTCTACACTTACTGAATTCATTAAGATAAAATAAACTAACCTCATATAAAAAAAAGTACAAGGGACATTCAACAAGTTTTCGCACTTTTATATTTTCGCTGTAAACGGTGAAGGTGGGAGGAGTAGTAGTAATTGGGCATTAAAAAGTTGGTACAATGCTAGGAAAATTGCATTGCAAACGAAGATGACTATGTAGGAAAGTGGTGTCATTTGTTTTTTTAAATTTTTAATAAATAGAGTTAAAGTCTGGAAACTTTTTGAATGTACCTCGTAAGTGGGTTTAGAAAATTGGTGTCAGTTTTCACTTAATGTTTCCGATTTGTTTTGCAGCTCATTTCTTCTGTAGATCCAAAATTTTTAAGGCTGACAAAAGCAGATGACAAAATTTATACGGAATTTAGGGAGAAGTTCCCCAATTTGAATATTCAAATTCTGGATCCAGAAGCACTTAAATCAGAGCAAGCCAAAGAGGTATTGTGATCCAAAACAAAAATGAATTTTATAAGGTGATATTACTGTCTATTACATATTATCTCTTCCAGTGAATGTGGACAACAAGCAGTGGATGTGATTGCATGCCTGTTTTTACCATCTCACTTTGCTTTGATTAACCAGTTTAATCATCTTAGATACAGGAGGCAAAAAATGCATTTATTACAGTGAGAAACTGGCAAACAAAAGAACTTTTAATGTAATGGCTTCAGGTTTCACAGAGAAACAGATTAAGCATTTACATTTTAGCATTTGGTTGCTTACAAAAGTTGACGAGACTGAAAAAAGGCAATTTTCACAGTGTAAAAGCTGTTTTTTTTATTTAACAGTTTAATATTGAGGTATGAATTTATACTGTAGAAGTTTGGAAACAAGCGACTATCATGAGAGACGTAATGCAGTAGGCATGATAACCTACATAGTTTACCTACATAATGTAATGTAATGTCATATATTTACTTATAACTTACTACATCTGTGAGTAGTGAAAGATTAATACTAATTTTGCACTTTATCATTCATGCCACGATTAATTATGTACTTTGTGTATTGTGTCCAGGTTGTTTCCTTACTATGTATTTTTCAGTGTTCCTACTTTATACACATGGTTTAACTCTGATTAGTAGACTTCATATACTGTTTGCAGCACAACCTTTGTTTAGCAATGCTGTAATTTGAACATTTTGTTATTCATTTTTTTATGCAGAATAAAAAGAGATGTTTTTTCATTTATTTGCCTATTTATTATTTAGAGCTTCTGTAAAAAGCCAATTATTCCCCTGGGGACAAAGTTCTTTCTTTCTTTCTATCTATAAAATAGTAAGCATCACAACACCTTATGACGTCAAAAGAGTGTGAATATAAAACTGGAGATATTTTGCTTTAGTTTTATTATCCTTTGCCACATGTTACTTTGTTTTTAGAGTATGATATGGAATTGTTTTGAATTTCCCTTTTTCATTTGTATTATTACATTAAATATTGGAATGTAATGCTTGTTGTGTGATTAAAAAATACCAGAAATAAAAACTAAAAAAATGAAAGTGTGCTTTTGGAAAATTAAGGCAAAATATCTTTGGAGCTTTAAAAATAGCATTTAAGTTATAAAATGTATATTGATAATGCATTTAAAAAAGATAACTGCACTGTGTTTTTAAAGGAGTGGAGGCCATTCTGTATGCAGTTTGATGGAACTGTTGAAGATTACAACTATGGTACACTGCTGAGGCTGAACAGTGAAAAGGATTACACGGAAGAAAACACTATTTTTGGCAAGTAGTCCTACATATGTTGTTGAGCCAGAGCTCCAGCAAATCCATTCTGTTTTCAGGGGAAAATATGGGACAAAATTACTCTTTGGTAGATGTAGCTAATGAAGTGGCTGCTCAGTGTGTACACTATTAAAACAGAAGTCCACTCAGTGCTGTTGCTTTAAATTAGTAAAGGAATATAATTATGTTGAGTATTAGCAGCAACTTGAAGTTAAGGAAAATTAAGGTGTTCTAAAAACTAATACAGTAATCCCTCCTCCATCGCGGGGGTTGCGTTCCAGAACCCCCCCGCGAAAGGTGAAAATCCGCGAAGTAGAAACCATATGTTTATATGGTTATTTTTATATTGTCATGCTTGGGTCACAGATTTGCACAGAAACACAGGAGGTTGTAGAGAGACAGGAGCTTTATTCAAACACTGCAAACAAACATTTGTCTCTTTTTCAAAAGTTTAAACTGTGCTCCATGACAAGACAGAGATGACAGTTCCGTCTCACAATTAAAAGAATGCAAACATATCTTCCTCTTCAAAGGAGTGCGCATCAGGAGCAAAGCCTGTCAGAAAGAGATAGGAAAGCAAACAAATCAATAGGGCTGTTTGGCTTTGTAAGTATGCGAAGCACCGCAGCACAAAGCTGTTGAAGGCAGCAGCTCGCACCCCCTCCATCAGGAGCAGAGAGAGAGAGAGACACAGAGAAAAACAAACAATCAAAAATCAATACGTGCCCTTCGAGCTTTTAAGTATGCGAAGCACCATGCAGCATGCTGCTTCACAAAGCAGCTTCACAGAAGGGAGCAACATGAAGATAATCTTTCAGCATTTTTAGACGAGCATCCGTATCGTCTAGGTGTGCGAACAGCCCCCCTGCTCAATCCCCCTACGTCAGGATCAGAGAATGTCAGCGCAAGAGAGAGAGAAAGAAAAGTAAGTTGGGTAGCTTCTCAGCCATCTGCCAGTAGCGTCCCTTGTATGAAATCAACTGGGCAAACCAACTGAGGAAGCATGTACCAGAAATTAAAAGACCCATTGTCCGCAGAAATCCGTGAACCAGCAAAAAATCCGCGATATATATTTAAATATGCTTACATATAAAATCCGCGATAGAGTGAAGCCGCGAAAGGCGAAGCGCGATATAGCGAGGGATCACTGTATATAAATGGATGTACCCTTCAAGATTGTTTTGTGTTTAAGGTTAAGTGTTGTTAAGAATAACAATCAGATTTACAGAACAATATTTAATACTTAAAATGCCATTCATAAGTACTGCTAAAAGTTGTTTTTTATAAAGAACATTTCTTTTGTGGTACTCTAAAGAATGGTGACCATTAAATGGCTGCAATGGGTCTGAATCAAGGGCTGGTTTCAAGATTATCTGGTTTGTGGCCCAATTATTTTGACATGTGTTGTTCTTAGGTCTGAGTTGCAGTTCGATTATTTGTGTCATTACTTACCAGCTAACGCTTGTGGTTGGTCAGCCAATCGGCAAACATCCGCCACGTCCTGTCAGTTGCAAGAAGCAGCTCATAGATATGTTATACAGTACCTGCCTAATAATACAGACCACACGGAACATGTTTTGCCCTTATTGGGGCTTGTTAAGTGTACATACTTTTTGCGCCATGGTGCCTGGTGCACTTATTTGACAGAGTGAAGATTGGAATATTACATTGTTTGCTGACTGGCCAACCAACTACAAGTGTTACCTCGTAGGTAACCACACAAATAATCAGATTGCGCCTTACACTGGAAAATGTAATGACCCAAGAAGTGAGTACATCTGACGAGCCCCAATAATGGCGAAACACATGTCATGTACTCGGTATTATTTGGTAGATACTGTAAAGCATAGAGTGGAACTATGTAAAAAGAAAAAAATTATTTAAAGAATGGAACAGGTTCTTGCAAAAACATTATGTCCAGTTTTTAGGTGAAGGTTCAGAAGTTTGAAAAAGCTATTCCGAATATTATAATATATGAAAACAATGTTTCTTTTCTCACCCTTTGCCTTTCAGCCACAAGGATCCAGTTTTATGCAATAGAAATTGCCAGGAATCGTGAGGGATACAACAACACAGTTTTCCAGAGATCATCTAAAGTTAAAATAAACAGCAAACCAGAGGGCGACAGCTGATGCAAAGCCTAATTAGAAATGTGTTTTCCCTCTCCCATTGGTTTCATTGACTTTTTTCTGAAAAGAGCCTATTTAAAATCCAAATAAGAAGTTTTGAAAAATTTCATGTATTCCAAAGAAAGGACCCCCAACTTTGTCAGTTTTATTTTGAAGAGATTGGTGAATTGTTTTTCATGTTATTAAAAGGCATGCATGGTTTAAAGAAGAATGGAGGAACTCAAGAGTTTGCATACTTCTACAAGGAGAAAATGAAGATATGGTACTGGCCCAGTTTACTTCTTTTTCTTTCTTTTTTTTTTTTAATTCTAATTCTCATTTTTGATGTAATTGCATTCTGTTACTTCTCTGAGTTTGTGACCTGGTATATAAATACTACAGTTTCTGAATCAGACCAAACACAAATGTTGTATACTATTAGGTCAGTGACTGGCCAAAATAGAACTATTATATTACACAAGGTCATTTTATACCTCCAAGTGACTTGTTTACCTTTTTAATTTATCCGTTCAACTCATTTTGGAATACTGTGTTGCTTCTTGTCATGTCAACTCAGTATTAACTTGTGTGCTCAGTGCTGAACATGCAGCTGTTCTCTATCTACCTATTAACTTTTTTCCATCTGACAGTGAATGATTAACTTCTAGAAACTGCCATCAGTGTTCCATGATTTGCCATGATTTTTAGGAATTAAAAATTATCAGGTAGTAACTTCCTTGTCATATATTGAAAATTCCTAAATCTATAAGTTTTATATTTGTAAGTTAAACATGAAAAATGTAACTGTGCAAAAGTAATATTACTTATCAACTATATTTCAGTGTCATTACAGTAATCCCTCCTCCATCGCGGGGGTTGCGTTCCAGAGCCACCCGCGAAATAAGAAAATCCGCGAAGTAGAAACCATATGTTTATATGGTTATTTTTATATTGTCATGCTTGGGTCACAGATTTGCGCAGAAACACAGGAGGTTGTAGAGAAACAGGAACGTTATTCAAACACTGCAAACAAACATTTGTCTCTTTTTCAAAAGTTTAAACTGTGCTCCATGACAAGACAGAGATGACAGTTCAGTCTCACAATTAAAAGAATGCAAACATATCTTCCTCTTCAAAGGAGCAAACAAATCAATAGGGCTGTTTGGCTGTTAAGTATGCGAAGCACCACGGCACAAAGCTGTTGAAGGCGGCAGCTCACACCCCCTCCGTCAGGAGCAGAGAGAGAGACAGATAAAAAAATCAATACGTGCCCTTCGTGCTTTTAAGTATGTGAAGCACCGTGCAGCATGTCACTTCACGAAGCAGCTGCACAGAAGGTGGCCAACGTGAAGATAATCTTTCAGCATTTTTAGACGAGCATCCGTACGTCAGGATCAGAAAAAGTCGGCGCAAGAGAGAGAGAGAAAATTAAGCTTGGTAGCTTCTCAGCCATCTGCCAATAGCGTCCCTTGTATGAAATCAACTGGGCAAACCAACTGAGGAAGCATGTACCAGAAATTAAAAGACCCATTGTCCGCAGAAATCCGCGAACCAGCAAAAAATCCGCGATATATATTTAAATATGCTTACATATAAAATCCGCGATAGAGTGAAGCCGCAAAAGGCGAAGCGCGATATAGCGAGGGATCACTGTAATTAGCTACTGTTATATACAGCACAACACAGGTCATATGACAATGTGGAGTTACAGCAAGAGTTGAGGAGAAAGCTTGACCAAAATAATTTGACAAGAAGACATTTATTTACCAACTTGAAACCTGAGTTTACTGCACTCTTCCTTCACATACTAACTAATCTAATCTATTTCATATTTGAAGTTTGCTGTGTGGGAAGTAACCTGCATGTCTTATTTTTATAACGCATTTTTCAGGGTAATAGGTCTTAAACTTGGTCTTGGTTGACTCCTGTGGCTGCCACCAATTCCTACTTCAAACTGACATCCCATCTGAATTAAAGATACTTTTATTTCCCAGCTTCTGTTTTTTGTGTGCTACTCTAAAATATCTTAAATTACTACAGTATGCTTTTGTATGCATTATACTTGGGATGATTTACTTTTACTGTCCTTTCTGTTGATTTTCCTTGAATTTAATCTCGTAGGTATTCATTTATTTACTTCTTATGGTATTTATGCTTAGGCGTACTCGTTAATAACCTTAGAATGATGTGATGCTCAAGTAAGTGTTCCTGTTTAGCAATTATTTGTTTGCATGTGTTTGTGCACTGCTCTTTGTTAATCAGCTTGAGGCAACAACTGCCAAGAAAAATGTGACATAACCATCGCATTATGTTCACCATGTGATTGACTTGTTCCTGCCTTGTGCCCTATGCTTGCTGCTAAAGGCTACAGCTGCCTCACGACACTGCTCTGGATAAGTGGAATTGGAAGATGGAGTGACAGATTCACTAAAAGCACATGGTCTACTAATTTACCACAGTCGTGGAATTCACTAAGGAATTGTGTGACAAATTTAAACTTAAAATTAGAATGGGAAGGATCATTTTTAAAGTGACTTTTCCCTTTTATCCCCCACAGCAAAGTATGAAAAAGTTAGGTACTAAAATGACAAATTGTGCACCATGAGGAATCCTGAATAAGCATGCGGAACTAGGAAGGAGCACACAGTTTTAATTAAACCAGTTATCTTTTACATGTTTCTTCTAGGTGCCATTTGGTGATATAATGATCACAGAAAGACCTAAGGAGTGCAGCATTGTGGTGCAGTGGTTAGTGTTCCTGCTGCTTTAAAACCCTCAAGCCTCCTTAGATTGAACACCAACCCAGCAAGAGGACTGTCTGGCTGGAGCTCTCCCCATGGTTGTGAGTTTTCCTGTTAGAGCAGGATACGTAGTGACTCTGAACTGGCCCCGCTGTGATGAGCTGGTGCTCCAACTGGGGCTTGTTCCTGCCTTGCACCAACCAGGCTTATCTGGATTAAGAAATATAGATAATAAATGGATAAAAATTAGGTAGCTTTACATTTTCAGGCATATGGAATGTAAAAATGAACTGCATTTGACAGCAGACAGTCAGGTTTAGTACCCTGGAGGTGGTGACGGTGTTATTTCATCTCTGCGTTTTGAGTATTATTTGGAGCTTAGACAGGATCCCAGTATTGGACTGACTCACTGGATGCCTTGTTAGTATGTGATGCAGACATATCCATGATTGTAAAAAGAAGGGTAAATAATTGGAGGTATCTTCCACGGAAAAATAAGAGATGGTTGAGTAGTTGTTGTTTGATGATGGAGACATCGGGGAAGTCAACGAGAATTAGAATTTTATGCAAGAGGAAAGTTGAACCTGATAGGATTATAGGAGGTGAAATAAGCAAATTAAAGGCCTGAACACCAGAATATGGGTGTAATGCCAACAAAAAAGTGAAGACTTGTGTAAAATATGAAGAGTAACGTGGAGCCCATGTACATGTTTAAACTGGGTATGTTGATATAGGAAGGATTAATGTTTGTCAAGATAGTAGTGCAGGAATGGAGAAGGATGATTATGGAAGGTGTTACCCAACAAATAATGAGTAGAAACCAACTACTCTAACCTACTAAGGCATGAACTGTACAAGACATCTGTAGGTGTTTGACAACAGAACATCAGTAGGAGATCCTCTAACTCCCAAAAGTTGTAAGGTGGAGCCATCTTCTCTCAACACATCCTACAGCTGCTCAACTGGATTGAAATCTGGAGAATTTATAGGCCTGGGAATACCGTGAACTCTTCATCCTGTTCCTCAAACCAATCCCAGACATTTGTACAGTGTGCTAGGGCATATTATCCTGCAGAAAAATACTAAAATAATTCTGTAAGATTATACTGTTGCCATGAAGTGCCTGGTCCATAACAATGTTTAGGCACATAGCATATGTCAAATTAATGTGCATATGAATGCCTAGATTCAGGGTTTCCTAGCAGAACATTGCTATACAGTGGGGCAAAGAAGTATTTAGTCAGCCACCAATTGTGCAAGTTCTCCCACTTAAAAAGATGAGAGAGGCCTATAATTTTCATCATAGGTATACCTCAACTATGAGAGACAAAATGAGAAAAAAAAATCCAGAAAATCACATTGTCTGATTTTAAAGAATTTATTTGCAAATTATGGTGGAAAATAAGTATTTGGTCACCTACAAACAAGCAAGATTTCTGGCTCTCACAGACCTGTAACTTCTTCTGTAAGAGGCTCCTCTGTCCTCCACTCGTTACCTGTATTAATGGCACCTGTTTGAACTCGTTATCAATATAAAAGACACCAGTCCACAACCTCAAACAGTCACACTCCAAAATCCACTATGGCCAAGACCAAAGAGCTGTCAAAGGACACCAGAAACAAAATTGTAGACCTGCACCAGGCTGGGAAGACTGAATCTGCAATAGGTAAGCAGCTTGGTGTGAAGACTATGGGAGCAATTATTAGAAAATGGAAGACATACAAGACCACTGATAATCTCCCTTGATCTGGGGCTCCACGCAAGATCTCACCCCGTGGGGTCAAAATGATCACAAGAACGGTGAGCAAAAATCCCAGAACCACACGGGGGGACCTAGTGAATGACCTGCAGAGAGCTGGGACCAAAGTAACAAAGGCTACCATCAGTAACACACTACACCGCCAGGGACTCAAATCCTGCAGTGCCAGACGTGTCCCCCTGCTTAAGCCAGTATATGTGCAGGCCCGTCTGAAGTTTGCTAGAGAGCATTTGGATGATCCAGAAGAGGATTGGGAGAATATCATATGGTCAGATGAAACCAAAATAGAACTTTTTGGTAAAAACTCTACTCGTCATGTTTGGAGGAGAAAGAATGCTGAGTTGCATCCAAAGAACACCATACCTACGGTGGAAACGTGATGCTTTGGGGCTGTTTTTCTGCAAAGGGACCAGGACAACTGATCCGTGTAAAGGAAAGAATGAATGGGGCCATGTATCGTCAGATTTTGAGTGAAAACCTCCTTCCATTAGCAAGGGCATTGAAGATGAAACGTGGCTGGGTCTTTCAGCATGACAATGATCCCAGACACACCGCCCGGGTAACGAAGGAGTGGCTTCGTAAGAAGCATTTCAAGGTCCTGGAGTGGCCTAGCCAGTCTCCAGATCTCAACCCCATAGAAAATCTTTGGAGGGCGTTGAAAGTCCGTGTTGCCCAGCGACAGCCCCAAAACATCACTGCTCTAGAGGAGATCTGCATGGAGGAATGGGCCAAAATACCAGCAACAGTGTGTGAAAACCTTGTGAAGACTTACAGAAAACGTTTGACCTCTGTCTTTGCCAACAAAGGGTATATAACAAAGTATTGAGATGAACTTTTGTTATTAACCAAATACTTTTTTTCCACCATAATTTGCAAATAAATTCTTCAAAAATCAGACTGTGATTTTCTGGATTTTTTTTTTCTCATTTTGTCTCTCATAGTTTATATATACCTATGATGAAAATTACAGGCCTCTCTCATCTTTTTAAGTGGGAAAACTTGCACAATTGGTGGCTGACTAAATACTTTTTTGCCCCACTGTAAGCATCACTCTCCCTTCAACAGCTTGTCATCTTTATGGTGCCAAATCTGCCCCGGGCAAACAACCAACCCATACCCAGCTATCCATGATGCAACAGAAAAAGTGTATTCATCAGACCAGGCAACCTTCTCCTATTGATCCAAGGCCCAGTTCCAATGCTCATGTGGCCATTGTAGGCTCTTTTGATGGTGGTCAAGGTTTAGCACGGGCATTCGAACTGGCCTGCACCAACTAGTTTCTATACAGTGCATCCGGAAAGTATTCACAGCACATCACTTTTTCCACATTTTGTTATGGTACAGCCTTATTCCAAAATTGATTAATTTCATTTTTTCCTCAGAATTCTACACACAACACCCCATAATGACAACGTGAAAAAAGTTTACTTGAGGTTTTTGCAAATTTATTAAAAATAAAAAAATTGTGAATACTTTCCGGATGCACTGTATGTTGTGACACATTACTCCCACAACCATTATTAAAGTCATCTGTGATTTGTAAACTATCTGTTGGCTTGTACTGTGGTGTAACCTGTTTTGTTTTTTTGCATTGCGGTTCCCCCTTTTTTCTTTCATTGGGCCACTGTTGATAGGCACTCACTGTGGCTGTGAGCAACACAAAGCCTTGCTGTTTCAGAAATTCACTCATCTGGTCATAACAATTTGCTTATCAAAGCAACTCAGTTATGTCCCCCAGCCCATATCTTCTGCTTTCAACACATCCACTCTGAATGTCAGCTTATCGTCTAATGCAGTGGATTAAGAAAGTATTCAGGCCCTTTCACATTCTGCACACTGTACTGTGCTGTAGATTTAGTTTTAATTGATACATTTGCAATTTTTGCCTATCAACCTGCTCTCAATAACCCGTAATGACAAAGTGGAAATACGTTTGCAAAAAAGGTTTTCAAATTTATTAAAAATTAAAAACTGAAATCTCTCATTTATCCAGACCCTTAATTCAGTACTTTTTAGAAGCTAGATTCTCCCATTTCATGCAAAGGACGTGACGCTCTGTTAGAGTTGCCCTTGGGTTCTTAGTCACCTCCCTCGCCAAAGCACTTCTTGCCCATTTACATAGTTTGACTGGACATCCAAGTTTAGGAAAGGCTCTGGTGGTTCCAAACCATTCATTTCATGATTATTGAGGGAACACTCAAAGCTTTAGAAATGGTTTTATTCATTGGCTCTCATCTACTGTATGCCTCACCACAATTTGATTGTGGCGATCTACAGAGAGTTCCTTGAACTTAATGGCTTGACTTTTGTCCTGACATGCATTGCCCATCAAGCTCTAGACAAAATTCAAGGATCGTTAAAACAAACAGGATGCATATGATCACAATTTGAAGGGCCACAACAAAGGGTCTGGATATTTACATCAATAGGAGTTTTCGGGTTTTGACTTTTTATACATTTTTAAATCTTTCTGAAAACATTTTTTCCTCTTTGTCATTTTGGGTTATCGAATGTAAATTGGTGGGCAAAAATGGTAGATTTATCCATTTAAAATGATTTGTACAATGAAGAGGTTTGAACACTTTCTAAATTCACTGTATATCCCGGACCTTGATATAAACCATGGTTTTGAGATAGTTGACGTTATTTACTTCATATAGGAGTGCTCATAATGTTTGGGCTCATTAGTGTTGATTTCCTTTGAGAGAAAAAAAGATGGATGGTGTGGAAGATGAATGTTCTCTTCGTTCCCTTGTACTAATCCTTGTCTAAGGAGTTAAGCAGAAGTAAGCTTTAAAAACATGCTTTGCTGAGCAAACAGAAAAAATATTTGTCAGAAGGACTCAAGGTCTAAGCTTCCACACTGAGACTGCCTTGTCACGTTTTCCCTTTGTTTATATCTGAACGCCATAACAAGGAGCCAAGGAATCAAGTTGCACAAGGAGCATTGAAGGGGGTCAAAGATGGTGTATAATAAAGTGTTGACTGTTGCATTTTCATAATGAATATTAAATCACGCATTCTAGGGGTATAAAAACTTTGCCCCACCCAATAAACAGGGTTGAGAAGAGCCCTGGCGCTGTCATGTAATATTGATTGCCTGCTTTTCTGAAACCTGCTCACTGTGATGATGTGAAAATAAAGCTGCTATATGACCACACCTGCTGTCTTGTCTAAGTGATCGTCCACAATGGTCAAGTTTGAAGTTTTGTGTTTTTAACCCCCTTAGCGTTATGTTTAACAAGAAAAAAATATTACATGTAACAGAAACATGTAAATATCAAAACACTGATATAAACACAGAATGAATATGTCTAGTGTCCACTGCTGTGCTCATGAAAATTTAGTGTATGTCCTTTGTGTGACATGTTTTGAAATAGGCAACAACACACAGCCTAATGTTTCAATAGGGCAGTAGAAATGTGTTTCCTTGCAAATATTTCTTACATTTTCTGTTGCTAAAGGATTAGAGGGTAGAATGTCAGTGCCTAATCTGCACAGTCCACCCCTTGTCTTATTGTCGGCTACCACAGTGCAAGGCTTAGTGATTTCCACATTTCCCTTCACACGAACAACAGTTGCTTTATTGTGAACAGTGCTTAAGGGGCTAACGCCTTGATTTTTTTTCTTACTTGTTCACAATTATTTTGCTTTTATGCCACACATCTCCCTGCACCACAATAAACCTTCAGGCCACCGAATATACCAGGCATATGACGCTGGTTTGGTCATACAATGTCATATGCATCAACAACAACCTTTATAGCACATTTTCATCATTTACTTCTATAGCACATTTTTATATGTCAGTTTCACTATCTACATCTGACGGTCAATTCACGTTGTCATCACTATCGCTTGATTCAACTAATGGTTCAGCTTTAGCTTGTTGTAAAACTGGCTTCATAACTTCTTGTTTACACACAATTGTGTTTTGGTTGATGGCTCCAACCAACTCATTAATATTGAAATGTTACCTTAGAGTGGCAAAATGCATAAAATATTCATGATTTTTGCAGCATAATGTAATTTTATCAACTAGATAGCAGCAGAATACTGTTCCAAGAGTAATTTCTGCCTACCACTGTAAAACAGATTATAACACGTCACCCCAAGTCTGACTTAACCATAAATAGAACAATCTAGATGAAAACCGGACATTCAGCCCAACAAAGCATGCGAGTCCTATCCACTAATTCTAACTTTGAAACTCCCTCAACTCCTACTGTCTACCAAACCATTTACAAACTTATTCCAGATGTCTATAATTTTCTGTCTGAAGAAAATTTCCTAATGTTTTTTTGCAAAATTTACCCTTAACAGGTTTCCAACTGTGTTCTTGATGAACTCATTTTAAAGTAACAGTCTCAATCCACTGTACCAATTCCTTTCATGATTTTAAACACATCAAGTTTCCTCATAATCTTCTTTTGCTTAAACAGAAAGAGCTCAGCTCTTTTAATCTTTCCTCATAATTCGTCCCCTGTAGCCCTGGAGTCAGCCTAGTCGCTCTTCTCTGGACCTTTTCTAGTGCTGCTATGTCCTTTTTTGTAGCCTGGAGACCAAAACAGCACACAATACTCAAGATGAGGCCTCACCAGTGCATTATAAAGGTTGAGCATAACCTCCTTGGACTTGTAGTCCACACATCGTGCTATATAACCTAAAATTCTATTCAGCTTCTTAATGGCTTCTGAACACTGTCTAGCAGTTAATAGCGTAGAGTCCACTATGACTCCTAAATCCTTCTCATAAGATGTACTTTGAATTTTCAGGCCTCACATTGTGTATTCAAATCTCACATTTTTACTTCCCATCTGTAATACTTTACAATTACTTACATTCAATTTTATCTGCCACAAGTCCGCCCAAGCCTGCACTGTCCAAGTCCTTCTGTAATGGCTTAATGAATTCCAGATCAGCTGCAAATTTAACCAGCTTGTTACTTATAACCTTACTACCTAAATGATTTAGAAATATTAAAAATAGCAGCGGCCCTAGCAATGAACCAGGTGGAACACCACTCTTAACATCGGCCAATTCTGATGAGGTTCTTCACACCATCACCCTCTGCTTCCTGAGTCTGAGCCAATTCTGCACCCATCTACAAACATAACCCTGAACTCCCACTTCTTTTAGCTTGATGTCCATCCTCTCATGTGGCACCTTATCAGATGTTTTCTGAAAGTCCAGATAAATAATATCATATGCTCCACTTTTGTTGCCGCCTCATAGAATTCCAGCATGTTAGTAAAATACGACCTCCCTCTTCTGAATCCATGCTAACTGTTCAGAATAACTCCTGTCCTTGCTAGGTGTTGCTCAATCTTATCATTAATAATTCTTTCCATTAATTTTCCTATGATGCATGTTAAGCATACTGGCCTATAGCTGCTTGGATCTGTCCGGTCATCCTTTTTACATTTGTACTCGCTAGCCTCCTTAAGAACTCGAGGGTAAATATTATCTGGTCCTGGAGATTTATTTGATTTCAGCCTATTTACTCTCAGCACTACTTCTCCCTCTATAATTTCCTCTTCCCCCTAGTAGTTTCTCTTACCGTTGGCAGGTCATCGTCTTTCTCACATGTGAGGACCCCAGAAAAATGTAAGTTTATAGCTTCTGCTGTTTCACTGTCTGTATTTTTTAATTCCCCTTTGCTGTTCTTATGCGGGCGGCATGGTGGCACAGTGGGTAGCGCTGCTGCCTCGCAGTTGGGAGACCTGGGGACCTGGGTTCGCTTCCCGGGCCCTCCCTGCGTGGAGTTTGCATGTTCTCCCCGTGTCTGCGTGGGTTTCCTCCCACATTCCAAAGACATGCAGTTTAGGTGGATTGGCGATTCCAAATTGGCCCTAGTGTGTGCTTGGTGTGTGGGTGTGTTTGTGTGTGTCCTGCGGTGGGTTGGCACCCTGCCCAGGATTGTTTCCTGCCTTGTGCCCTGTGTTGGCTGGGATTGGCTCCAGCAGACCCCCGTGACCCTGTGTTAGGATTCAGCGGGTGGATAATGGATGGATGGATGGATGTTCTTATGCACTTCACCTCCTCCTTGACTATTCTTTTACAACTAAAATACTGAAAGGGTCTCTTAGGGTCGTCTTTCACCATATCTGCTATATTCCTCTGTAACTGCCTTTTAGCTTCCCTAATATCCTTGTTAATGGTTGTCCTCATGTTCTCATATGCCCAGTTATTCTGAATTCTGGTGAATGCCAAGGAGTTAAAGCTTAACAATGATGTCCACAGGCAAAAAAAGGAAAAGGAGGGGATGCTACAAGGAGACTGAAAATTTTTGGAAATATGTCTGTCAGTACTAACCTGTACTCAGGCAGGAAAAAGTAGTGGGGTGCCCACCAATGTGTGCAGCACAGTTATTAATTAGGGTCAATTGCACATGAAGTTAGGATGGAGGACCTTACTGCTTTCTAGTTTTGCACAAGCATATGCAATATTTGATTCTTGGCATGTTGACTTTCAGGTTTGTGTAAACAGTCTGATTTGCAGGGGAGGGCATTTGAACAGTGAACGGCAAACCAAGCAGAAGAAGCACAAGGGCTCACTTTCCCAGGTGACATAGCACATACAGCCAGTGATACAACTCTGCTTGCATCACGTCTAATGTGTCCTGCTGATTAGAATAGTCTTTAGATGCTAACGCTTAACATTTTAAAATAATAGAAGATATTAAAGATGGAGCCACCAATTACTAAAATGAAGGATTCCATTATTAGATATAGACATGGGAAGTATGATGAAATCGACATAGGGTTCAGTAAGTCTATAGTTTGGATAGCCTCTACCAGTAACTCAAATCTAAGATTTAGAGAGGAGAGGAGAAAGTACACAGCACTGTCAAGGGAATGGAAAATAATTTTTTACCCTATTTCTACCAAACTGTGCTCTGAAACCCATCCAGACCAGGGGCCTCATGTATAACGCCGTGCGTAGAACTCACACTATAACATGGCGTAAGCACAAAAGCGGGATTGTGCGTACGCACAGAAAAATCCAGATGCAGGAATCTGTGCGCACGCATACTTTCACGTTCTTCCACTACATAAATCCTGATCAGCGTGAAAAGTAACGCACGTGCACGCGCCTTCTGTCCCGCCCCAACTCCTCCCAGAATTACGCCTCTTTGAATATGCAAATCAATATAAATAGCCTTCTGTGAAAAGACAATGGGAAAAGCACGGGAGAAAATATAAGAATTTCAGCGAATACCAAGTGGAGGCAAAGGAAAAACATGCAATTTGTTGGTTTAAACAGTGGTATAATCAACAAAAGAAAGTTGATCGAGTGACAGAGTGTCGGAAAAACTCGAAAGATCAAATTCACAAAGTCGCACAGTGCCTGAAATAAAAAAAGAAATCACATATCAAAGTCGCCGTGAAAAGGCGAGTTGTAGCCCACCGTCTGAGTGTCATATGAAAGCGTATTAGGGTACAAACAAAAAACATAGGCACACAGTGGGAAAAAAGCACGAAATGTCAACTTTAATCTCGAAATTTCTTAAAATCGTTTATTTTACTAGTTTCTCAAGTAGTATGTTATGCTTTGTTCTGTGTTTGATCTTCTATGTGCTCTATGTGTGTGAATCACTACGTGCTTCCGTTCTTTCTCTTTCTCCGACAGGACACAGAATGCATTACATTCGAGATATTACAGCTCTCTGAATAATTAAAATACTGAGATGTATACGTGATATCATTTTCATGATGATAGGAATGAAAGCATGTTATTAAACATGGGAACACGGTGCCGCAGTGATTGTTCATATCTCACGGAAGAGGCTTGCTGCACCATGTGTGACCTTCGATGAAATAATTTATTACAGCAGTACTGTTTCTTTCAAACGTACTAACCTCCAATTCCTGTCCATACTTTTCTTTCTCCAATCGCCACACAATCAGCTCTGTAATAGACGTGAAGCCATTTGTAAGCTTAGAACGCCGATTCTTCAAAACTTTTAAGGAACATTGAAATATCTTCGTAGTACATGTTTAATTATTCTATTCGTCTATCCTTCCAGTGTCGCGTCAGCACCAGCAAGAATACAGCGCAAGGCAGGAGCTATCCTTGAACTAGCTAGCGCTGCGGCACCGTGTCCTCACATGTTTAATTATTAGCAATACAGATTATTTAAATGAAGTTAAAGTTTTATCTGTATACTATAAGCAACATATTTTGCTGCATTTCATCTTAAAAATGATATTGTCATCATACGCGCTTTATAAAGTAGCGCAGGTTGTGCAATATTATAACTGTAGTGCAAGTTTACAGTGAGGTGATTGAGTGCGTTTATAGTTCGTGGGATGAAACTGTTTCTGACACGCGAGGTCCGTACAGGAAAGGGTTTGACGCTTTTTGCCGTGGTTGAGGTAGTGTGTACTTGAAACTGTATACCGATAATTCTCTTTCCGATCATCTGCTGCTGTGATTCACACTCAGATACAGTGATATAAATACTCCGAGTGGTGCAGTGAGAGTAATATGGAAAAAAATGATCCGCAGTGGCAACCCTTAACGGGAACAGCAAAAAGAAGAACAAGATGCAGTGAGCGTAACAACGCTAAAGCAGTTCTGGTATTTGGAATACTATGGCTATTCCCTGGCCCATTATATTGCTACAGGTTAATTACAATCAGATGTATTACACTAATAAACAATATGCAGTTAATTTCAGTGTATTTATAAAGCCGCGTCAGGAATGTGGAGCTAAGAAAGAAAGGATGAGCACACAGGAACAGTAGTTTGACCATTCTGTGGACCATTATATTGTTACAGGTTAATTACAATCAGATGCATTAAATTTATGAACGATATATGGTTAATTTCAGTGTATTTGATAAAGCCGCCGCCGTGGATGTGGATCTAAGAAAGGGTAACCACACAGGAACAGTAGCACTGCTTTGACGCTGGGTGCCGCCAGTCTGCAAAACCGGGCGGATAAATTGCGTACGCCAAGGAATGAGTTACCGTGGAAATGTGCGTGGCTTTACGCCAAGTTTAGGTTTTATACATCGCGATTTGAGCGTGGAAAGGTTCGTACGCAACATTTCTGTGCGTACGCACCGTTTATACATGAGGCCCCAGGACCTGTGAAAGCAACACACAGTTAGGCAAACTAAACACCTTCTCTGCCGAGCAGGGCTGCAACAGTGGTGATTAGGAGCAGGTATACATTATCTAAGGCTAGACAGAAATGAATTAATCCAGTTTGAACTGGGTAGAGTAATAGTTTAAGATAGTTGAGCGTTTATCCAGCACTTATGCATCAGAACCTAAGGGACAATGGTCTACAATTCTGAGAGTGGAGTTATCTCCGTGCTACAGAAGGAATTCGCTAATCATCATATTGGTGTGAATCAATATTTATCATACTCACCATTTAAAAGAAACAAGGACAACGCTGCTTCTGATATGTTGCCATAAGCTTGTGTGGAATACCATTGTCACCAGGGGTCTTCACCTTATTCATGACAGACAGGAGTTCCTTTAGTATTTTCATTGTAACAAGTCGTCCAAATGCAAAGCTTTTCTCCTCTTTGAGGCAGGACAAATTCAAAGAGATTAGAAAGAGGGGGTGAATTGGGCAGGTTAGAAAACACTTAACAACTGAATAACATTTTTATTGATTTCCTTGGGGTCATTTGTGCTATGGCGACTGGTCCACCACTATCACATCTGGAATGAAAATACAAGACTTTGGAGCAGGTAAAAAGAAACTAAGCGATACCAGGAACATCCACAATGCAATCTCTCTCCCCCAGCCTTCTCTAAGAGGTTTTTAAAAAAGCTCGAAACTTAACAAAATGATAAGGCCAACCTGGAGACCAGCATAGTAACAAATGACTCCAAGGAATATTAAAATGATAAAAATACACAATAAACAAAACAGCAGCAAGGGTTATGATGACTAGAATAACTAGTTTGAGGAAAAGAGTCATTATACAAAGTAGACCAACACTGCACACGACTGGCTTTCTCACACTTCAAGTAGCACACAGTGAAGTAAGCAAGCATAGTCAGTAAAAGCCACCTCCACTATTTCTTGATGAGAAAGGACCCCACAGGCTTTCTAGTGGTGTATCCTAAGAAACCTGACACCACGAATGCTGGGTTCTGCAGAGTCCACCCTGATTAAGAAAATTCTATGAACCCTTTCTGCTACTTGCTATGATGCCATATTCGCCAAGATTCTTCCAAAAAGGGGACTGGTTTATCTTTCTGTGTGTCTTCAAAGGGTCTTCCGGTATGCATATTATTTTGCCGACCCACGTCCTCTTGCCTAAATCTAAAGTATTGCAGATGCTTTATTTCAAGCCCCAATTTTTTCTTACATTGAGAAACGCTGGATTGTAACTGATTTTGAATATTAGCTTGTTCTACCTTGATTCTGCCAATATATCACTGAAATATGCTGGTAATGGGATACTGGCTTGAGGGGATTTTGATCAATTCGGAGGTAGTAGTACGATTCAGGAATATATTACTAGGAATCCGATAGACGCCAGGAGAGAATGGTGGAAGACAGTGCCTGCAGACGCAGAAAGAGAGAGTCGGGACTAGAGCCAGAAGGTGGGATTGCAGCTGCTGGGGTCTCCTGCTGAGAATACTTGAGGTGAGCTGGGGAGATCCGGAGAGTGAAAGATAATAATGCACTAGACTTGGGGAAAGAGAGAGGGGGGAAAAGAGGAGCTCAGTATTTGCATGGTTTTAGTCTGTTATTATTCATGGATTTATTAATTGACTTTTAACTTTCTTGAATATTTCTTTAATGAAGAACCTGCACTGCAAAGTTTTGAACAGATGACGAACCCTGGAGTGTAATTAAAGTACTTGTGCCACCTATTGTTTATTCCTGTGTCCTCAGTTTCCCAGGCCATCCCACTCATGTTATCGACGGTTCCGAAGTGTTACCAAGGACCATGGAGCCAACCCATACCATCATAGTTGGTAAAGTCAAATAACATACAACTTACTAGTCAGGCATATGTGGTATCTGGGGTGAACTTCTCCAGGCTGGTGGTAAGGCTGTCCTCCTTGCATTGCAATCAATCTTTGCTTCTATTTGGGAGACGGGCGTCATCCCAACTGACTGGAAAATGAGACTTGTCATCCCTATCTGGAAAGGAAAGAGTGATTGCCTGAATTGTGGCAATTACAGGGTGATAACACTGCTCTTGGTCAATAGGATTCATGATCACTTGCTCACCTACCAGCAACCAGAGCAGTCTGGTTTTACACCTAAGAAGTCTACCATCGACCGCATCTTGGCACCGAGGGTTCTCGTGGAGTGCAATATTGGCAGAGTTTCTTTGAAGCCTTTGTCGAATTTCATAAAGCGTTTGACTGAGTTGATTGAGCTGCCAGGTTTGGACATCATGAGACTTGAAGGATCCCCATTGAAGTTGCTGGATATCATGGCAGGCCTATACACTGGTACTGTGAGTGTTGTGCAGAGTGGAGGCAGAAACTGTGTTTTTCCCAGTTGATTCTGGAGTTCATCAGGGGTGTGTTCTTACTCCTACTCTGTTCAATTTTGCATGGACTAGGTGTTGGGCAGGGTCATGGGGTCTAGTGGCTGTGGGGCATCTGCTGGTGAAGAAAGATTCACAGATCTCAACTTTGCTGATGATGCTGTGATCTTCATAGCATCTATGAAGGCTCTGATCGGGGCTCTTGAGATATTGAGCAAGGAGTCTGGGTATTTGGGCTTGCAAGCGTCCTGGATAAAACCAAGATCTAGGACTGGAATGACCTCTTGGGTACATCCATCAGCAGCGTGTCTGTTTGTGGTGCGAGTGTCGACCTTGTCGAGAAGTTTACTTACCTTGGCTGCGACATTCGTTTCTCTGGTGACTCTTCCTATGAAATCAGTAGACGAATTGGAAGAGCATGGGGGTCATCAGATCACTGGGAAGGGGTGTGTGGCACTCCTGATATCTATGCAGAAGGACAAAGGTCCAAGTCTTTAGAGTCCCAGTGCTTCCTGTTTTGCTATATGGTTGTGAAACATGGATGCTATCTAGTGACCTGAGACGAAGACTGGACTCCTTTGGTAATATGTCTCTTAGGAGAATCCTTGGGTACTGCTGTTTTGATTTTGTGTTGAATGAGTGGTTGCTCGCGGTGTCTTGAATGAGGCACATTACCTGAATTGCGAGCGTCAGTTATGGCACTACAGCCATGTGATGTGGTACAATTCCGCAAAGGTGATCTGGCTTGCAGGATCCTCATTTTTGAGGACCTGAGCAGCAAGACTAGGCTAAGGGGATGACCATGTAACACCTGGCTGCAGCAGATAGATGGTCTTTTGTAGGGTGGAGGGAGACTGGACTGTGTGTCTGCCTGCAGAGTTACCAATCAGGATCCCAAACCATTTTGTTGCGTGGTGGCTACAACAATGCACAATACCAGTGCATGCTCCCCCAACCTGACCTGACCTTAATAGTTGGCAAGACTAGTGAATCTTCACGGGCTGACAAATGTGGGCTGGATATCTCAGTATTTTTTCTAATTATTTTAAATGAACACATCAAACAAGATTGGATGGATTTAAGTTCTTCTGGCATCCAACACTAGTTTAGATACAGTCACATTTAAAATAATATAGACAATAACGTCAAATTTCAACGAAACTCACGATTCTCAGCTTTTCAGTTATATATGCACATTATATGCCATTGTCGTTTGGGTATGTTATGAAGACAATTAGAAATTTGAAATCTCCTTGCAAGTGTGGTGGGACAGAACTCTTTACCAGTAAATGACGGGGGGAGGCAGCTCTTCAATTCAAAAGTTGAACCCTGTGTGAATGGGTTTCCTGTTTGTTAAATACCTCGGGAAAATAACAATATTCCAAACAATATTTTGGCAAAAAGTGCATGTGTTTTGCATGTTGTGAGAACATGACTGGATGACTTGACATGTAGATTATGTGACATTTTCTCATGGACATTTTTGATACTTTTTGCTGCTGTCCAGCGTTGCTCTTCACAGGCTCCCATTCTGCCAGAAGTGTTATGTCCTTTCTCCATTAAAACATGACCTTGAAAATTTTTCTTGACTATCAGTATAAACATACAAAAAATATGGGTGGAGTATTCCTTTATGTCTATACCTAAAACTTTTGGAAAATGTAATTTACCATTGAAAAATAAAATATTAATAAATTATATTGCTAAATTCCCCTCCTCGAACTGCCACCTTATCATGGTGGAGGGGTTTGCGTGTCGCAATGATCCTAGGAGCTCTGTAGTCCGGGGCTATATGCCCCTGGTAGGGCCACCCAAGGCAAACTTGTCCTAGGTGAGGGATGAGACAAAGTGCGGTTCAACATAACCTCCTATGATGAATAAAAAATTTGGACGCCGTTTTCCCTCGCCCGGACGCGGGTCACCGGGGAACCCCCTCTGGAGCCAGGCCTGGAGGTGGGGCTCGATGGCGAGTGCCCGGTGGCCGGGCTTGCACCCATGGGGATCGGCCGGGCACAGCCTGAAGAGGCAACGTGGGTCCCCCCTTCCCATGGGCTTACTACCTATGGGAGGGGCCAAGGAAGTCGGGTGCAGTGTGAGTTGGGTGGTGGCCGAAGGCGGTGACCTTGGTGGTCCGATCCTCGGCTACAGAAGTTGGCTCTTGGGATGTGGAATGTCACCTCTCTGAAGGGGAAGGAGCCTGAGCTTGTGCGCGAGGTTGAGAGGTTCCGGCTAGATATAGTCGGACTCACCTCGACGCACAGCTTGGACTCTGGAACCAATCTCCTTGAGGGCGGCTGGACTCTGTACCACTCTGGAGTTGCCCCCGGTGAAAAGCGGCGAGTGGGTGTGGGCATACTTATTGCCCCCCGAACTTGGAGCATGTACATTGGGGTTTACCCCAGTGGACGAGAGGGTAGCCTCCCTCCGCCTTTGGGTGGGGGAACAGGTCCTAACTGTTGTTTGTGCGTATGCGCCGAACAGCAGTTCGGAGTACCCACCCTTTTTGGAGTCCCTGGAGGGGGTGCTAGAGGGCATACCTTCTGGGGACTCCCTCGTACTGCTGGGAGACTTCAATGCTCACGTGGGCAATGACAGTGAGACCTGGAAGGGCGTGATTGGGAGGAATGGCCCCCCCGATCTGAACCCGAGTGGTGTTTTGTTATTGGACTTCTGTGCTCGTCACGGATTGTCCATAACGAACACCATGTTCAAGCATAGAGGTGTTCATATGTGCACTTGGCACCAGGACACCCTAGGCCTCAGTTCGATGATCGACTTTGTGGTCGTGTAGTCGGACTTGCGGCCACATGTCTTGGACACTCGGGTGAAGAGAGGGGCGGAGCTGTCAACTGATCACCACCTGGTGGTGAGTTGGCTTCGATGGTGGGGGAGGATGCTGGTCAGGCCTGGTAGGCCCAAACATGTTGCGAGGGTCTGCTGGGAACGTCTGGCAGAGCCCCCTGTCAGAAGTAGCTTCAACTCCCACCTCCGGTAGAACTTCGACCACGTCCCGAGGGAGGTGGGGGACATTGAGTCTGAATGGGCCGTGTTCCGTGCCTCTATTGTTGAGGCGGCTGACCGGAGCTGTGGCCATAAGGTGGTCAGTGCCTGTCGTGGCGGCAATCCCCGAACCCGTTGGTGGACACCGGCGGTGAGGGATGCTGTCAAGCTGAAGGAGGAGTCCTACAGGACCCTTTTGTCCTGTGGGACTCTGGAGGCAGCTAACAGGTACCAGCAGGACCAAGCGGAATTCGGCTTTGGTGGTTGCTGAGGCAAAAACTCGGGCATGGGAGGAGTTTGGGGAGGCCATGGAGAACGACTTTCGGACGGCTTCGAGGAGATTCTGGTCCACCGTCCGGCGTCTCAGGAAGGGGAAGCAGTGCAGTGTCAACACTGTATATGGTGGGGATGGTGCGCTGCTGACCTCGACTCGGGACGTTGTGGGTCGGTGGGGGGAGTACTTCGAAGACCTCCTCAATCCCACTAACATGCCTTCCAATGAGGAAGCAGAGCCTGGGGACTCGGAGGTGGGCTCCCCCATCTCTGGGACTGAGGTCACCGAGGTGATCAAAAAACTCCTTGATGGCAGGGCCCCGGGGGTGGATGAAATACACCCGGAGTTCCTCAAGGCTCTGGATGTTGTAGGGCTGTCTTGGTTGACACGTCTCTGCAACATCGCATGGACATCAGGGACAGTGCCTCTGGTTTGGCAGACCGGGGTGGTGGTCCCCCTCTTTAAGAAGGGGGACCGGAGGGTGTGTTCTAACTACAGAGGGATCACACTCCTCAGCCTCCCTGGAAAAGTCTATTCGGGGGTTCTGGAGAGGAGGGTCCGTCGGATAGACGAACCTCGGATTCAGGAGGAACAGTGTGGTTTTCGTCCTGGTCGCGGACCAGTGGACCAGCTCTGCACCCTTAGCAGAGTCCTGGAGGGTGCATGGGAGTTCACCCAACCAGTCTACATGTGTTTTGTGGACTTGGAAAAGGCGTTCGATAGTGTCCCTCGGGGAATCCTATGGGGGGGTGCTCCGGGAGTATGGGGTACCGGACCCCCTGATAAGGGCTGTTCGGTCCCTGTAGATAGATAGATAGATAGATAGATAGATAGATAGATAGATAGATAGATAGATAGATAGATACAACTAGTGTCAGAGCTTGGTCCGCATTGCCTGCAGTAAGTTGAACCCGTTTCCAGTGAGAGTTGGACTCCGCCAGGGCTGCCCTTTGTCACTGATTCTGTTCATAACTTTTATGGACAGAATTTCTAGGTGCAGCCAGGGAGTTGAGGGGGTCCGGTTCGGTGGATTCAGGATTGGGTCACTGCTTTTTGCAGATGATGTTGTCCTGTTTGCTTCATCAGGCCGTGATCTTCAGCTCTCTCTGGATCGGTTCGCAGCCGAGTGTGAATCGGCTGGGATGGGAATCAGCACCTCCAAATCTGAGACCATGGTCCTCAGCCAGAAAAGGGTGGAGTGCCCTCACCGGGTTGGGAGCGAGATCCTGCCTCAAGTGGAGGAGTTCAAGTACCTCAGGGTCTTGTTCACGACTGAGGGAAGAATGGAGCGTGAGATCGACAGGCGGATCGGTGCGACGTCCGCAGTGATGCGGGCTCTGCATTGGTCTGTCGTGGTGAAAAAGAAGCTGAGCCGTAAGGCAAAGCTCTCAATTTACCAGTCGATCTATGTTCCTACCCTCACCTATGGTCATGAGCTATGGGTAGTGACCAAAAGAACAAGATTGCGAATACAAGCGGCTGAAATGAGTTTCCTCCTCAGGGTGTCTGGGCTCTCCCTTAAAGATAGGGCGAGAAGCTCAGTCATCCGGGAGGGGTTCAGAGTAGAGCTGCTGCTCCTCCGCATCGAGAGGTGTCAGATGAGGTGGCTCGGGCATCTGATCAGGATGCCTCCTGGACGCCTCCCTGGTGAGATGTTCCGGGCACGTCCAACCAGGAGGCGGCCCCAGGGAAGACCCAGGACATGCTGGAGGGACTATGTCTCCCGGCTGGCCTGGGAATACCTCGGGATTCTCCTGGAAGAGCTAGAAGTGGCCAGGGAGAGGGAAGTCTGGGCATCTCTGCTCAAGCTGCTGCCCCCGCGACCCAACCTCGGATAAGTGGAAGAGGATGGATATATTGCTAAATTTATTAATTAAAAGATGGATATTTTTAAGTTGAGTGAAAGTTTATATGCTTCCAACAGAGTGTTTAGTTCACATTTTGCCAATAAATTCCAGTCAGCTGTTGTGTATTTACATCCATCCATCTTATATACACTGACTTCAGTTGCTGCTTCTTAATAAACCAACACTCCCTCATCTGCTAATTTGAGTCGTAGTTGTTAAAAATAGCAAGGTGAAGGTGCAAATCTATGACATAAGCAGATGTATATAAGGGGGTTCCCAGTTCCATCATCTGTGTTTTAATTTGGTACTGCAGATAACATATGATAAACAGTACATTTACAGTGCATCTGGAAAGTATTCTCAGCACATCACTTTTTCCACATTTTGTTATGTTACAGCCTTACTCCAAAATGGATTAAATTCATTTTTTTCCTCAGAATTCTACACACAACACCCCATATAATGACAACATGAAAAAAGTTTACTTGAGGTTTTTGCAAATTTATTAAAAATAAAAAAACTGAGAAATCACATGTACATTAGTATTCACAGCCTTTGCTCAATACTTTGTCGATGCACCGTTGGCAGCAATTACAGCACCAAGTCTTTTTGAATATGATGCTACAAGCTTGGCACACCTATCCTTGGCCAGTTTCGCCCATTTCTCTTTGCAGCACTTCTCAAGCTCCATCAGGTTGGATGGGAAGCATCAGTGCACAGCCATTTTAAGATCTCTCCAGAGATATTCAATCGGATTCAAGTCTGGGCTCTGGCTGGGCTACTCAAGGACATTCACAGAGTTGTCCTGAAGCCACTCCTTTGATATCTTGGCTGTGTGCTTAGGGTCGTTGTCCTGCTGAAAGATGAACCGTCGCCCCAGTCTGATGTCAAGAGCACCCTGGAGCAGGTTTTCATCCAGGATGTCGCTGTACATTACTGCAGTCATCTTTCCCTTTATCCTGACTAGTCTCCCAGTCCCTGCCACTGAAAAACATCCCCACAGCATGGTGCTGCCACCACCATGCTTCACTGTAGGGATGGTATTGGCCTGGTGATGAGCGGTGCCTGGTTTCCTCAAACGTGACGCCTGGCATTCATACCAAAGAGTTCAATCTTTGTCTCATCAGACGAGAGAATTTTCTTTCTCATGGTCTGAGAGTCCTTCAGGTGCCTTTTGGCACTCCCTGACTAAGGCCCTTCTCCCCCGATCGCTCAGTTTAGATGGCCGGCCAGCTCTAGGAAGAATCCTGGTGGTTTCAAACTTCTTCCACTTACGGATGATGGAGGCCACTGTGTTCATTGGGACCTTCAAAGCAGCAGAACTTTTTCTGTAACCTTCCCCAGATTTGTGCCTCGAGACAATCCTGTCTCGGAGGTCTACAGACAATTCCTTTGACTTCATGCTTGGTTTGTGCTCTGACGTGAACTGTCAACCGTGGGACCTTATATAGACAGGAGTGTGCCTTTCCAAATCATGTCCAGTGAACTGAATTTACCACAGGTGGCCTCCAATTAAGCTGCAGAAACATCTCAAGGATGATCAGGGGAAACAGGATGCACCTGAGCTCAATTTTGAGCTTCATGGCAAAGGCTGTGAATACTTATGTTCATGTGCTTTCTCAATTTTTTTATTTTTAATAAATTTGCAAAAATCTCAAGTAAACTTTTTTCACGTTGTCATTATGGGGTGTTGTGTGTAGAATTCTGAGGAAAAAAATGAATTTAATCCATTTTGGAATAAGGCTGTAACATAACAAAATGTGGAAAAAGTGATGTGCTGTGAATACTTTCCGGATGCATTGTATATACATCATATTATGTTTTTACTTTGGGACAACTAGCTCTTGGAAAACAATTGAAGATTTATGTATTTATTTTTGATTTAAATAAATTTTAAATAGATTTAAATATGTTGTGTTTTTTTCACTCTAGTAATACATGTTCAAGCAGTTTTTTTACATTAAGTAGATAAAAACAAAAATGCTTTTTTAAAATAAAAAAATGCAAAAAAGTATTAGCACATGGGTTGTGTGTGCTAATTTTTTGTCTGTATAATTAATTAACAGCACCAAGGAAAAGAAAGACGTCTCTAAACTGATGAGCACTTTTTTCCTGTAAAGCAATCCCCCCCCCCAAAAAATACTCAGGTTACTGTATGTTTGAACTCAGAAAGGACAATATGTTACAAATCACTAATGTTTTATTTGCAGTCACAATGCTTACACTGTATGTAGTGCATTCATCCATACAAGCCAACCAGATATCTGACCATTCAGTAGATCCAACACACAATCACGAGACACATTCATATCAGGGAATTAAAATAAAATAAAAAACGGGAAAAAAACACACACAACCTTCATGAGTAAGGAAATACTTAGAAATGAACTAGTCCTCACTAGTGTTTAGCAGCAAAAACTTAAGTAAAGTAAAAAGCTGCCATATTGATCCTGTAGTAAAAACCGCCAATATTTTCCAGGGGACTAGGGATTTGACAAAATGATCAGAAAACATGCCAATAGACCCTCACCAAAGAAATTTATGCAAAGGGATGGACATAGGCAATGTGTCGAGCTCCTGAGTTAAACCGCTGGTTAACAAAATTCAGCTGCACTTAGGATGATCATTAGGGAAGATGAAATTATACAATAGGTCAATATTAAGAAATTTATTATTATTTTTAATGTCTGCACCCTCCCAAATAGTTCTATTTTTCATTCACTCTAATCCAACATCAGTCCTTTAACACCTGCATTGCATACATACACAATTCTTCACTTCAGCATTGTTTTACTACTAAATCTGTAAAAATTTCCATCACACTTTCATTTCTTTTGAATTTTTTTTAAATTGAATTATATAAACATTGTTCAAAATGTTATGAAAAAATGTACACAATTTTACAAGGCAAGCAAAAAGCAGAGCACTGGGATTCTGATAAGGACCAGGAAATGAAGTTAAGAATTCCTTACTGCCTCATCCCCAAAGAACAACAGTGCCCTGCTTCTGTCTTTTCATTTTCAATGTGACTCTCCCTTGCTCCCTCCCTCCCTGGCCAATGAGTGCTGAAGTAAAGCCTTAACCCTGATCTACAAACTTCAGCATACAGAAGCAGAGAGGAAAGGAGATCAGAAATGCACTCTCTGGAAAGATGGTTGTCCCCTGGTGGTCTGGCCAAACCCAGGCTGCTCTGTACAGATGGAACTTCAGGAATGTCAGCTCATCATATCATTGCTGTTCATGCCATACGTGGAGTTCTTCATTGAGTCGTTCACCTCTCTTCTAAACACTGAGAGGTTCTGTGTAAACCTGGAGTATGGAAATGAAGGAAACAAATGTACACTGTTACTTCCAAGGTAAATATAAAGGGTTGAAATTTAACCAAATACTGTATTTTGGAAAGTTATTCTTGACGAAAGTAGGTGCAATCCTATTGATTTTTTGGGGAAAAATATTTTTGAAATGTAATAATTAGCTCCTTCTGTAGCTTTACAACAAAAAAGGTGACACAATTCAACAAAAATTGCTTTACATATTAATTATATAGTCACTTTTAACACTGACCTTTTTATACCATGTTCACTTTAAAATACAATTTATTTAGTCAGCAGAAAATGTGTTACTACACATATTTCCTTGTATAATGATGTAATAGTAAAAGTCACTCTACACTGTCATCTGTGTCCAAGATAGTGGATGAGATGATAAGGTCACTGCTTTGAACATTTTTAAATATTTCTGTATGTATGATTCTACACAATATGGCAAAATACTCATTTCTATTTTAGATGAATATACACTTTGGTAGACACAGTTATCTTGTCTGAAATGATGTCATATAAAGCTTGGAAGACACCTCGGAAGTGACCCAGTCTTTTAATCTCTTCCTCCCTGTGCCTTATGGCAATGACTATGGCTTCCTCACATTTGTACAAAATGCTTAATTCCAAAACATTGCAAGGTTAGGTAAACATAGGTTTTCTTTGTGAGATGGCATCTCAAAAGGAATTTCAAACTGTTCTATTTTTTTAGGCTGTGTTATAAACAGATGCACATCAATTTGGAATACATTGCACTGCAGATAACAAGTAAATTAACTCTTAATAATTAAAAGACTCTGTGAAGTCTGCACATTTTGAAGATGTCTCTGTCTTATTTTTTCACAGCTTTCCTTTCACATACTACAAGTGTAGTTAGAGTAACTGGGGATTCATAATTGCCCCTGTATGACTGATTGCAGTTGTGTGCATGTGAATGTGCCTTGTGATAAGACAGGATAATAGATCGATTGTTGAAAGGATAACTGATTTTCACATATAAAGATTTTGTAAAAGGTTCTACCTCCTCTCAAACTCTAATCTAAAATGCATCCAAAAGAGGTGATTCAGACTAAATGGCAACAGAAGTCTCCTGTAGTGGGGTTCTTTCCTCTCTAGTGTTTTGCTTCAAGTGTGGCCAATAGTTCTAATAATCTTGTGAACCATCCTAAATTGGCATGCTATAATGTAAAATAAAAATTATCGGGAAGATGACAATAAAGATGGTAAACTTTGAGAATTGAATTAGTCCCTTTGACACTTGACAAAAACTGTATGTCATGACCTTCACTTAAGCTGGAATTTATAGAAGGGCTGCCATTTGTAAAACACTTGTAATGAAGCTTGAAGTATAAAAACAGAAAACATGTCTTAAGGAGCACAGAACCTGGACAACCTGAGCAATGGAAACAATAATGTGGTCAGGTGTGTTATCATCCACTCTATTGCCTACATCTGTACAGAACTGAAATTAGAGAAAGTCAAATGATGATTTCAGCCCAGTGTCTATAGCACAAACTGTTGAACAAGGTACGGAGTCAGTAATAGTAATGGTAGACACCCTATGGTAGTCATTTGGTCTGTTGATTTCTCTGCATGGTCATACAAAAGCACAGTTCCTTCATGCTGTTCTCCCCATACATGATTCTAAACCAACTGAAGAGTGGTTTCATGAACACTTGGATGAACTCAACACATTCCATGGCCTCCTCTATCACAAGATCTAAACATTTATTGGAAGTACCGGAGTGGAGTGAGAAGCAGATTACCATTTCATTCAACTTGGATTAATTATGCAAGATGTCACTACACAAAGTTCAGGTCTTGTACTTTTTTAGGTATTTTAAAAATTCAGGTATGTTACAAAGTAAAGTGTTCGGTGTCAGGGTATATATGGGTTTTTATAGCTATTTTTTTTTAATTGTGTTTCTTTTAGTTATTGGGTTAAGTTTGTTTTAACAAAATCCATTACAAAGTGGAGGTGTAGTAAAAATGATGACAATGTTTTTTTGGACCAGTTACGCTTGGACTACATATTGCAAGACAACCTCTTTTACCGTGCATGGTTATCAACTTTTGCAAATTCAGTGATGCCCAAAGATGATCACGGCAATGTTTTTGTTCTCACTAACGTTGAATTAATAAAATAATTAGCAATTTAACATTAACTGTAAGACACAGTAGAAGTAATACCAGTGTTGTCACAGTGAATACTTACATGTCCAATCAATATACAACACTTCATCACTCTCTGGTATAATGGCAGAATGACAAAACATTTTATTTAATAGAAAACACAAATCGGCTTACCTGATATAAAACTTATCAGAAGTACTTTAAGCCTGCGCTCAACTAAGAAAACTAAATTTTCCCTTTACTGTTAGATTCCTTATTTGATATAAACTGATTTTTTTTCTCAATCCTTCCCTCAACCCTTCTCCATTTTCTATGTATGTTGTAAAAAGATGAAATGCTGCATTTTACAAAGTGATTTTCTAATTAATAAACCTAAAGCCACTTTATGGATGAATTGATTTTCATGACCAAGGTATACCGAAACTTTAAAAAAAAAAAAAAAAAGACACAAAACACATTATGTAACCTATCTACAGTGGTGTGAAAAACTATTTGCCCCCTTCCTGATTTCTTATTCTTTTGCATGTTTGTCACACAAAATGTTTCTGATCATCAAACACATTTAACCATTAGTCAAATATAACACAAGTAAACACAAAATGCAGTTTGTAAATGGTGGTTTTTATTATTTAGGGAGAAAAAAAAATCCAAACCTACATGGCCCTGTGTGAAAAAGTAATTGCCCCCTGAACCTAATAACTGGTTGGGCCACCCTTAGCAGCAATAACTGCAATCAAGCGTTTGCGATAACTTGCAATGAGTCTTTTACAGCGCTCTGGAGGAATTTTGGCCCACTCATCTTTGCAAAATTGTTGTAATTCAGCTTTATTTGAGGGTTTTCTAGCATGAACCGCCTTTTTAAGGTCATGCCATAGCATCTCAATTGGATTCAGGTCAGGACTTTGACTAGGCCACTCCAAAGTCTTCATTTTGTTTTTCTTCAGCCATTCAGAGGTGGATTTGCTGGTGTGTTTTGGGTCATTGTCCTGTTGCAGCACCCAAGATCGCTTCAGCTTGAGTTGACGAACAGATGGCCGGACATTCTCCTTCAGGATTTTTTGGTAGACAGTAGAATTCATGGTTCCATCTATCACAGCAAGCCTTCCAGGTCCTGAAGCAGCAAAACAACCCCAGACCATCACACTACCACCACCATATTTTACTGTTGGTATGATGTTCTTTTTCTGAAATGCTGTGTTCCTTTTATGCCAGATGTAACGGGACATTTGCCTTCCAAAAAGTTCAACTTTTGTCTCATCAGTCCACAAGGTATTTTCCCAAAAGTCTTGGCAATCATTGAGATGTTTCTTAGCAAAATTGACACGAGCCCTAATGTTCTTTTTGCTTAACAGTGGTTTGCGTCTTGGAAATCTGCCATGCAGGCCGTTTTTGCCCAGTCTCTTTCTTATGGTGGAGTCGTGAACACTGACCTTAATTGAGGCAAGTGAGGCCTGCAGTTCTTTAGACGTTGTCCTGGGGTCTTTTGTGACCTCTCGGATGAGTCGTCTCTGCGCTCTTGGGGTAATTTTGGTCGGCCGGCCACTCTTGGGAAGGTTCACCACTGTTCCATGTTTTTGCCATTTGTGGATAATGGCTCTCACTGTGGTTCGCTGGAGTCCCAAAGCTTTAGAAATGGCTTTATAACCTTTACCAGACTGATAGATCTCAGTTACTTCTGTTCTCATTTGTTCCTGAATTTCTTTGGATCTTGGCATGATGTCTAGCTTTTGAGGTGCTTTTGGTCTACTTCTCTGTGTCAGGCAGCTCCTATTTAAGTGATTTCTTGATTGAAACAGGTGTGGCAGTAATCAGGCCTGGGGGTGGCTACGGAAATTGAACTCAGGTGTGATACACCACAGTTAGGTTATTTTTTAACAAGGGGGCAATTACTTTTTCACACAGGGCCATGTAGGTTTGCATTTTTTTTTCTCCCTAAATAATAAAAACCATCTTTTAAAAACTGCATTTTGTGTTTACTTGTGTTATATTTGACTAATGGTTAAATGTGTATGATGATCAGAAACATTTTGTGTGACAAACATGCAAAAGAATAAGAAATCAGGAAGGGGGCAAATAGTTTTTCACACCACTGTATTATGACGCAGTATTCTTTACAAATAAAATTGTACAATCCTGTTTTAACAGTGAATTATAAAATTGGCATTTAAAATTTGTATGTACTTTTAACATTGCACCTTTTTTTCTCATAAAACTGAGCATGTCAATGGTTTAGACCAAAATGTGCTTTGTACACTAATGACTCTTATACAAGTGTTGATTCAATAAATATGATAAATATACAAATGTATACTTTTCCTCAAAACCTGACTGTACAATAATGACTCTGTAATCTTATAACTCATAAAATATTCTATCTTTGTGTACTATAAAGAAAAACATTAAGTATTTTGGAAATTCTTTTGTGTTATTTAAATGTTTCATCTAATCAACTGATTGCAGGAGACTACATATCAATGCCATTACCACTAGAATTACCAGAGCCTACGAAAAAACTCGTATATCCGGCCCACCTTAAATCGCTTCTTAAATCCATTCACACCTCTCCGCCAGCATCCTTTGTCCTCTAAATGTGCTGATAAAAGACAAGCTGCCAGCAGCCGGCTATTCCATCCCCCCACCGACTTAGAACGTGAGCGAACTTTTCCCAGCTCATGCCTTGATTGATTATCTGGGAGTGAAATGGAGTTTTACAGTGGAAATAATAGATCGTTATTCTAAAGTAATCTGTGTAAACACATTGTTAAAACAGAAACTTTGTCATATTTTAGTAATAAATGTTACAAAATGTAGTAGGCATAAACTATAGAATGCGTAAAGCCCGAGTTCCAAAGATCAAATAAACACTTTCACAAAAGCTTCAAGGATGGTACAACAGCCTTCGTGGCGTAGCGCGTTAAGATTTGCATCTTAGAGCACAACAGCTCTGCCGCCTCACAGACCTGAGTTCGATTCCCCGCTGGGGATGAAATGTTGCTTTTTTTTTTTTCTTTTTAACCTCAAACAGACATAAAATTTATAAATTGGTATGCACTGTCAGTTAATGAGATCGTTATATTTTCATGTGGGATGCTCCTTTTAAAATATTTTTTTAACAATTGAGACTGCAATTAACAGGAACAACTGTCCTTATAACTGTTATTTTTAAGATCCATAACACACAGACAGACGAGCACTGCGTAATAGAGAGACAGACAGGCAGAGATATATAAATAAACAGGGAAGGCACATGTACTGAAAGAAGAAAAAAGATCAATGTGCGTTGTTCCTGCAGCACTGAATGAGCTCAGGTGCTCTAACATCACCCCTCCCCCCATCTGACTCTCTAAGGAATAGCCAGCTGCTGGCAGCTTGTCTTTTATCAGCACATTTAGAGGACAAAGGATGCTGGCGGAGAGGTGTGAACGGATTTAAGAAGCGATTTAAGGTGGGCCAGATATACGAGTTTTTTCATAGGCTCTGGTAATTCTAGTGTTAAAGGGTATATAAACTCCAGATATTATTTAAAAATATTTATTAGTGATCTAGAACACATTCATTACAGAATTTAGTATTACCTGATTTTATAAGTGAAACATGAATAAAAAATAATGTCAAAACTGAAAACCTGTGAACAAAGCAAAAGGTATAGAGCTGCAGCATTAGTAACAGCTTTATTCAACTTGCTTAACAATACAAATGCAAATTCTCATACTTTGACCAAAAAGCTATTTGCATAATTATGCATACGAATGGACCTTAAACTGCATCCTTGTTGTAGCACTAAATATCTGATCATCTTGATTTACAAGTTTATTTCCAACAATGAGCTAAGTAAGTGCATAAAAATATCAATCCAAAAACTTAAACCCACAGTCCACATTAGAGTGTAGTGCAATGTTTAAGTTATATCAAGAATAGACTTTTTCTAACAAAGCTAAATTCTAAGGAAGACAGTGCCCCCAACTGAATACAGTAATCCCTCCTCCATCGCGGGGGTTGCGTTCCAGAGCCACCCGCAAAATAAGAAAATCCGCGAAGTAGAAACCATATGTTTATATGGTTATTTTTATATTGTCATGCTTGGGTCACAGATTTGCGCAGAAACACAGGAGGTTGTAGAGAGACAGGAACGTTATTCAAACACTGCAAACAAACATTTGTCTCTTTTTCAAAAGTTTAAACTGTGCTCCATGACAAGACAGAGATGACAGTTCTGTCTCACAATTAAAAGAATGCAAACATATCTTCCTCTTCAAAGGAAACAGAGAGGAAAGCAAACAAATCAATAGGGCTGTTTGTTTTTAAGTATGCGAAGCACCGCCGGTACAAAGCTGTTGAAGGCGGCAGCTCACACCCCCTCCGTCAGGAGCAGGGAGAGAGAGAGAGAGAGAGAGACAGAGAAAAACAAACTGAAAAATCAATACGTGCCCTTTGAGCTTTTAAGTATGTGAAGCACCGTGCAGCATGTCGCTTCAGGAAGCAGCTGCACACAGAAGGTAGCAACGTGAAGATAATCTTTCAGCATTTTTAGACGAGCGTCCGTATCGTCTAGGTGTGCGAACAGCCCCCCTGCTCACACCCCCTACGTCAGGATCAGAGAAAGTCAGCGCAAGAGAGACAGAGAAAAGTACGTTGGGTAGCTTCTCAGCCATCTGCCAATAGCCTCCCTTGTATGAAATCAACTGGGCAAACCAACTGAGGAAGCATGTACCAGAAATTAAAAGACTCATTGTCCTCAGAAATCCGCGAACCAGCAAAAAATCCGCGATATATCTTTAAATATGCTTACATATAAAATCCGCGATAGAGTGAAGCCGCGAAAGGCGAAGCTTGATATAGCGAGGGATCACTGTACACCAGAATGTTCAATACTTACCATCTGAAAAAAAACATTCTTTGTATATGCAGGCAAAGCGATATTTTTTGCCTCTCCTCTGCATTCATTGGTCAAGAGTCCTAGCTTCAGTTCAAACATCAGTCCAGTGCGAACTGGGGCTGATGTTTGATCCATATATTCTCAGCACTGACTTTTCCAGAGGTATTTATTTAACCAAAATTTAGAAAAAAAAATGTATGGATTTTGCACATTCTGAGCATACAACTGGATAACTGATATGTGGATTATGTGACATGAGGAATGTAAGATTTTCTTTTTCATGGACATTTTGATATTCTTTGCTGTAGTCCATCATTATGCATCACAAAGTTCCATTTTTTCATAAACCTTTTCTAGCTCCATTCTCCATAAAAACATAACAGATTAAATGGGGTATACCAGCTGATTAATTTTTAAGTTTAAGATAATTTCACTTTTTAACACCTCATTTTATTTGAAATATTCAAGATGGTGGAATATTTTTATTCATCATTTTATATATTTCTATCATATACTGCATATGCAGCAAAACAATTTAATAATTTTGGTCATTTCCATTTTTGAACTTGAAACCTACTTATGATAAGACTTTCCAGCTACAAATATGTACATGCCAAATTCCAATAAAGCATATAAATTATTCAAAGAAATGTTATTTCTGAAGCTACTGCCTTTCCTCTTCCAATTATATAAGCACATATATATTTTACTCACAAAATACAATTTACCAGTAGTTTCAAGCTTTAAAAACATTTTCATCCTGTATCCATCTGTTCACTCTACTTTTAAGCAAGAACTGTGATTATCAGAAAACTACCAATCAATTTTCTGAATCAAACTTAAAAAATTACATACCTGTCTCTGTTTTTCGTTAGTAAGTTACGTTCAATACCCTCCATGAGATTTTCAAAACATAAATGCATGGCTTGTTGTTTTTCAGGCGGCTGGCTGTTTACAATGCTATTTCGTAAATCTGCAAAATACTGAATAACAGAAAAAAAAAAATCACGTAATTACAAGATGTAAATGGCATAAATAAATAATTTAACAAGAATATATGTATATAAAGAATCATTTTCAATTTAAAACGAATTCTTACAATACAGGTTAAATCAGTAAAGCAAGTTAATGAAAATTACCTTCTCATTTAGCAGAATTAAACCAAGGAGCGGTCGAGACATAGACCATTGATTTCGACAATCTTCAAATATTATTATATTGAGAACAGTTGATAACATCTAAAAGAAGATAAAACAGTTTTGATATCCAAACTATGGTTAAGACAAAAAGCAGAAACTGCTTCCTAGTATAAAATCTTAAAATTTTATATAAATCTTTACCTACAAAGTAGATTAAGATATTCAGCACTAGAGTTGTCAGTTGGATCAACAGCAGTGCAATTTTAGAAAAGAAACATGATTTCTACATTGCTTTGGATGATAATCAGCAACTGTGATAATGCTATCAAAGTACTGCATATACTGTTAAACAATTACCTGCTGGATCATTTCTGGATGTTGCTGCATGATGTGAAGGAATCTGTTGCTCTCCTGTGCAATTGGAGTGGAACGTTTCTTTGTGCTGCGTGACAACTGCTTGAAGAGATATGTAACTATATGGTCCAAACTAGAGCAGCAGCCGGTACAAACCATTGTATCTAAGAACAATAACAAAAAAGAACGATATACTAATATTTTCAATATAACTGGGACCAAGGCTTGTAGCATTGACATCAACTAAGTTTCTCTTATCTGGTGGCAGAAGCATTTATCTTTTGGCACACCTTTTCAACTACTCAATGAAAACCAGTTGGAATGTCAACACAGTAAAATTTTGTCATGGTACCACTGTTATACAGTTAACAGAAAGGATACAGAAATTTAGAAAGTACATACATATATGTGTTTCTGGAGAAGGTTCCCGCATAAGACCATAAGAATGAATGCTACACATTTCACTACAAAAATAGAATAAAGACAGTCTTGGGCAATACTCCTAAACCTATCTTAGTATAGGAAGAAAGGAAATATGCTTCTAACTCTGTCAACATCTGTACAAATTAGAGATACATACTGATACAGTCCCATAAATTGGCAGTATCTTATGAAAACTACGACATCACAGTTAATTGAACTTACATAGAAGACTGCATACCAATAGGCATTTCTGTTATTTCACACCCTAAGTTATGCCTTTCTATTATAATAAAAAAATCTTTTTCTATCTTTCCAAAAGATGCCATGGGATAAACAAGGTAAAAATGGTTGGGAGCCCCCGTCCTAATGTGATCTCAAAAGTGTAGCTATATATTAAATGTATACCTTAGCCTTTATGTTAAGTTGCTCCAAATTAAGAAGAGTGTGTGTATGAATTAGCCCTTTGTTGGGGTGGTGCCAAAATCATAGCTGAATGAAATCTTGTCCAGCCAGCAACTCCTGCGCCTTGAAACTGGATTTACGGATTAACCTTTTATGTGTAGTCCTGCTTGGATATTCTCCAACAATCCCACAGCCCTGATTCAGGTGTATCCCAGAATATAATCACAGCATTTTAACATAAAGTACATCCATAGACCACAATGTTTATTTCAACTCTATTTGCTGTTGTTGTGCCATTTAATGATGCAAATCATCAAAATGGCAGATAGATATTGTAGTAGACAGAAGCACTTCTTAAACATGGAGCCAAGTTGCTGTGGTGGTCTGTGTGTGTTTCTCCTCTGTTGCAGCACTCATTACAACAAAACAAATTAATAAATGAGCTTTGCAGAGAAGAATAGCAGAAAATCCCCAGATCTAAGTGTACAAAGCTTGTCATATCATACTCATGAAATTTGACTCCATTGAGGACTCCAGGCCATAATTTCTGTCAAATGTGCTTCAACTAAATACTTAGTAAAAGGTTTGAATACTTGTGTTAATGTGACATTTCAGTTTTTTATTTTTAATACATCTGAAAAAAAATCTAAAACCCTGCTCTTGCTTTGTCATTCTGTGGTACTGAGTGTTACCTAATCAGTGAAAAAATCAATTTAAAAGATTTTCATAAGGCTGGACACATAGTAAAATGTGTAAAAGTGAAGGGGTCTGAATGTTTTCTGAAGGCACTGTTTAATTCAAAATAACAATTAGTACTGTTGCAAATTAATAACAAAAATTTATTTTTAAACCTTATTCTTTTGAGCTTTACTGTCTTTAAATAAATATATATTTTTTAATTGTTTGTAATTATGTAATCTTTTGCTCGTTTTCATGGTAAAATAAATACTACCAAAATGGTAAGGATTTCATTTAATACAATGAGTAAAGTGAGGCATGAAGTTTTCATTATGTTTATGTAAATATTAGCAGAAGTTTTTAATAAGTACTACATGTTTGCATAATATGATTCATGTTACTGTATACTTCAAAAACCCTATTAAAGTAGATTACACATTCTAAATTATGTTATTTTCTTCCTTGAAAAAGTTAACTTGATTTAGGCTATGACTTTCAAATTGTTCAATAAATTAAAACTAATACCACAGAACTGGTTATCCCTATTCATTTAGAATTAAAAAAGCAACATTCACATATTAAACTGCAGTTAACAAGTCTTAGAAAGAATCTATTAAGAAAAAAAACATGAAAATATATTTTAATTAAACTCCAAAATAAAAATGCACTCAAAATATTTAAGAAACTGTAACAATATGAAAATTACAAACAAGAAATAATATTCCATAAAAATTATAATGTGAAGTTAAGCTTCCTGCTACATCCTCAGATACGTTTAGAAATCAAATGCCAAATATGTCATTATGAAAAGTAAACAGCAAATAGCAAAAAACAGACTTTCCCAGAAATTAAAGTAACTCATAAATGAAAATTATTAAACATTTAAAGGTAATAAATGAAACATCACACCGACAACTTGGGAGTCTTATTCAATATAAGTAAATGTCAGAATACATTGAATGTCAGAACATACATTGAAATATGAACAAGACCTAATATAACACCTTTTTATTTGAATAAGTATGATATTTCTTTTTTTAATTGATTTTATTTGAAGCAAATAACATTCCATATACTCAAGTCAAACTTAAACCAAAATTCAACCCGCGCCCAAGAGAAAGAGAGGAAAGCCAACAGCCAGAGCAAGTCTTTAAAAGCAGCAAAAGGAAGTGCATCATTTTCCACGATATAGATGCTTATTCTAAAATGTTATTGATTATAATTCCTGCCATATTAAAAAAAAAAAGTTTTCAAAAGATTCTCTAAGTGAAAATTTGTTTTTTTTCCAATTTCAAATAGTATAGATAATCAGTTACCCACTGACTAAAAAGAGGTGGAATGGTATTCTTCCAGCTGAGCAAGATAAGTCTACGTGGAAGTAGTAAGGTAACGGGAATTACAGTTTGTTTGTCCTTCTCCACTATGAGCCCATCTGGGAGTACACCAAACACAGCTGTTAATGTGTTAAGAGTGATTGTGACACTAAGGTTGTCTGAGTGGCATTCAAAGATTTTTTTCCCAAAATGATGTTAATTTGGTGCACGCCCAAAACATGTGGCCCAGTGAGGCTGGAGCTAGGTTGCAATGTTCACAGGGTGAATCTTGCCCTGGATACATTTTGGACAATTTTAAACAAGATAAATGTGATTGAGAAAATTAACTTAGAAGATTTTACATTGAATGATTGATTGCTTAATACTAGAATTACCAAAGCCAATGAAAAAACTCGTAAATCCGGCCCACCTTAAATCCATTCGCACCTCTTCGTCAGCGTCATTTGTCCTGTAAATGTGCCGATAAAGACAAACAGCAAGCAGCCAATTTACATGTCGTAAATGTAGTAAGGATGGTCCTTGCATGTGTGTGCGAACTGTTAACATTTGAATCTGATGATTGCATATAGCACTGAACTGACCTCTGTACTATTCTTTCCTCTGCATGTCCTGGAGTACAAAAAAAGCAGCACCATACAGCAACATGTGGGAACTGGCAAGATCGGGTAAAAAAAACAACACGCGGTCACTGATTACAACCGCAAGATGTTATGCGAATGACTATGAATAATATGAATAATGTTGCATCCGTGCCACAATGTTTTCCGAAATGTACAATACAGGTCATAAAATGAGCTATTCCAAATATGAAATATACCTATGTCCCCATTTTTTTTTTTTTGTCAGTGCAGCTTTGACATCATGGACCATAAGGTGCATACTAATTCAGCATGAGCAGGAACACTCAATAAAACTGAATAAAAAAAAAAAATCAAATGACAGTGAGATACGAAGAAGGCAGATTTACAAGTACTATAAATGTACACCGGCTGGTACAGATGCAACCAAATGTATGTGTTTACTGTATAATATTAACAATATGAGCAGCTCACTACTGAAAACGGTAAATACAGGAGGCAGTCAGGATTGAACCGGGGACTCTTGATTACAAGTCAGCAAATTTTACCGCTACGCCATGGAAGCTGTTGTATTGTCCTTGAATCTTTTGTGAAAGTGTTTACTTGATCTTTGGACTTTAGGCTTCACAAATTATATAATTTATGCCTACATTTTGTCATTTATTACTAAAATATCAAAAATGTTTCTGTTTTAACAATGTGTTTATACAGATTATTGTAGAAATGGAACACACGTGTTCCAAATAATGATCTATTATTTCCACTCTAAAACTCCAGCACTTCACTACCAGATAATCAAGGTATGATCTGGGAGAACGTTGTGCACGTTCTGCAGCGGTGGGGGGATGGAATAGCAGGCTGCTTGCTGGTTGTCTTGGTGGGCGGATGGAATAGCAGGCTGCTTATCTTTATCAGCACATTTACAGGACAAAACACGCTGACGGAGAGGTGCGAACGGATTTAAGGTGGACTGGATTTACAATTTTTTTCGTAGGCGGTGGTAATTCTAGTGTTAACACTAGAATTACCAGAGCCTACGAAAAAACTCGTATATCCGGCCCACCTTAAATCGCTTCTTAAATCCGTTCACACCTCTCCGCCAGCATCCTTTGTCCTCTAAATGTGCTGATAAAAGACAAGCTGCCAGTAGCCGGCTATTCCATCCCCCCATCGACTTAGAACAAGAGCGAAGTTTTCCCAGCTCACGCCTTGATTGATTATGTGGGAGTGAAGTGGAGTTTTACAGTGGATATAAGACATCATTATTCTAAAGTAATCTGTGTAAACACATTGTTAAAACAGAAACTTTTTCATATTTTAGTAATAAATGTTACAAAATGTAGTAGGCATAAACTATAGAATATATAAAGCCCAAGTTCCAAAGATCAAATAAACACTTTCACAAAAGCTTCAAGAATGATTCAACAGCTTCTGTGGCGTAGCGCGCTAAGATTTGCCTCTTAGCGCAGAGCAGCTTTTCCTTGCCTCACAGACCTGAGTTCGAATCCCCGCTGGGGATGAAGTGTTGCTTTTTTTTTCTTTTCTTTTAAACCTCAAACGGACATAAAATTTATACATTGGTATGCACTGTCAGTTACTGAGATCGTTATATTTTCATGTGGGATGCTCCTTTTCAAATATTTTTTAACAATTGAGACTGCAATTAACAGGAACAACTGTCCTTATAACTTATTTTTAAGATCCATAACACACAGACAGACAGAGCACTGCGTAATAGAGAGACAGACAGGCAGAGAAGTCACTAGATGTATAAATAAACAGGGAAGCCACGTGTACTGAAAGAAAAAAAGAACATGTGCGTTGTCCTTGCTGCACTGAATAAGCGCAGGTGCTCTAACATCACCCCTCCCCCGATCTTAGTCAGATGGGGGGAGGGGTGATGTTAGAGCGCCTGCGCTTATTCAGTGCAGCAAGGACAACGCACATGTTCTTTTTTTCTTTCAGTACATTTCTTTCAGTAGATTTGCCTCTTAGCGCGCTACGCCACAGAAGCTGTTGAATCATTCTTGAAGCTTTTGTGAAAGTGTTTATTTGATCTTTGGAACTTGGGCTTTATATATTCTATAGTTTATGCCTACTACATTTTGTAACATTTATTACTAAAATATGAAAAAGTTTCCGTTTTAACAATGTGTTTACATAGATTACTTTAGAATAATGATGTCTTATTTCCACTGTAAAACTCCACTTCACTCCCACATAATCAATCAAGGCGTGACCTGGGAAAACTTTGCTCACGTTCTAAGTCGGTGGGGGGATGGAATAGCCGGCTGCTGGCAGCTTGTCTTTTATCAGCACATTTAGAGGACAAAGGATGCTGGCAGAGAGGTGTGAACGGATTTAAGAAGCGATTTAAGGTGGGCCGGATATACGAGTTTTTTCGTAGGCTCTGGTAATTCTAGTGTTAATGCATATAGAGATGTTTCATTTAAATATCACTTTGTCCATAAAATTCATTTTCATTTGTGTTTATCAAATTAGAATTTTGTGAAGGTAGAATCTGACATAACTGATTGTGGACACTGTGTGTCACTGTTATGAAATAAGCTCTGCTGAAGCTATTTCTTTACAGATTTCCTGGCACAAGTTTGACAATGATCATTCAAGCTGAAAAAAGGCAAGTCCCTCAAACATGTATGGGACTCTAAAATATTATAGTTTAAAAAAACACTTTATGCTTCAGGAATTATCCATGTGATTACCAAAATTATAGAATTCTTAACTCTTTCTGCAACCAAAAATTTAAATGTTTGTCTTACACATTTTTGTATATTGAACTTCTTTTTTTTTTTCTAAGACTCTGTGAAGCACCTTGAGCATGGGAAAGGCGCTATATAAATAAAATTTATTATTATTAATCTATCATATTTCATTAGTAACATCTTAACTATAAGCAAAACTTCATCACATGGTTATAAAAAATATAAAATTCTAGTTTTTAAAAGAAAAAAAATTTATTGTGGCCAACAGGACTTTCTCCATGCATGCAACATGAATAAAGCATATAGTACAGTGTACAACAACACTGAACTCTATTTTTCACATTTTAATCTACTTTAAAGGCAAACCTGTATGATAATAGATCCATAAAATGTAATAAAAAAAACATCTGATTTCTGTTGCACTTTTCCCAAGCTCAAAAAACTTTTTGTAATTTAAGGTTAATTATTGTGACTACTGCATTTGAAAGATTTGACCCTTAAAAGCTCTAAGCCAAACAGCTAGAATTTAAACAAAACCTAACCTGCTTTTAAGACTAGCAAATTTTATACAAAATTTTATAAGAATCTGTCTATTCATACTTGACTGTCCAAAAAAAAAAAAAAAGACACACTATTATGGAAAACAGACATACAAGTTTCCAAAAATTATTAAAACATGTTCTGAAGAATTCAAAAGATGTTTATCCTTTGAAAATCCAAAGCGCTGTTAATTTTGAAAATGATTCTCTCTATATATAGTAAATATGGAGCAATTAAGAAGGTCATAAAGTCTAACACAACTTCCTAGTAACAAACACCTCTACTGTCTAAACTGTTTGAATTTCTGTGCATATTATTATTCCTTAGATTTTTCTTAGATATCATGGTGGTCACACAGAAAATACTGTTGCATGAGTTTAAAAATATATTATAAAATATATAAAGATGACCACTTTAAAGGAATTGTTTTTCAAAAATGGTTTGCTAGAAAGTCACCTTAATTTAGTGATAATGTTAATTTCTTTTTCAAGTTCTATGTTAATTATTAAATTAGTACATATCAGTGGGGTATGTATGCCTTCAAAATAACTACAAACACAAGCTTAGGAGTAAGCAAGTTATTTTGACTGCAACACTATCGCTTAGAATCAATCTAAGTGTAGACAGAGTCATTATTACTTTTGGTGGTTAATGTGGTTTAAGGGTTCCTGATACAGCTGCATCAACCTGAAAGAAATGCTCTGCCAAATATTAAACACATTCATGTTTTAGTTATCACTATTTTGCATTATTATGTTGGTGGGAACTTGTGTCACCTTTTTCAACATTTTTCCTACTAAACAGAAAGGCAGTGTTAACACCCCAATTAACTATTTTAAAGCTAAGGTCAGCTGATCTTATTAAAATTTCAGTATTACCATACCAGGAAACATTACTGCACAATGATATTAGCTTCACAAAATATAAAGAAATGAAATATTCTTAAGAATACTATAAAATCTAAAAGGTAGACAACCTAGAGAAGAAAACAGGGTGTTTTGACAAATACAATCTGTATTTTAATAAATATAAGACAACACATTTATAAAAGTGTTATTACCAAGTGCTGTGAGTCCTTCAGAGATGGAAGAGAGAATATACATAATGACCTGAGGTTCCAGACTAGCAATGAAATTCATGTGGTCCTGCGTGAGTACCTCCAACAAGGAATAATAAGACTGGCTCAGCTTGGGATAGTCCTGCAGGATCAGAGGCAATAAGTAAACTATTCAAATAACTTTTTATATTTTTAAGTTTACATACATTTGAAACTAGAGTTCACTTTCTATGCATTTTGAGGTACACCCTGAATATTTGAGAAGACTTCATAGAAGTTATTATTACTATTAGCTAGAGCTACAATATAAGTATGCTGTACTCTATAGCAAAATAGTTTACTGAAGCAAGACACAAAACAAAATTTTTTTTATTTTTTTTTTTTTTTACAAATGACACATACTGAAAATGCTGTTAAGGGTTAATTTTTAAATACATCTTATTACATATTATTAAATCTAATATATTTTTAAATTATGAAGTTATGCCAGGATAAATGGCTTTGATTACATGAGTATTCTGGCTGTTTTCTTTTTCAACTATCACGATAATAACTGAATAGCTATATGACTGAATGAAAGCAGTGATACTGGTGGACTATAAAGAAGAAAAAAGCAGCTAACATAACAATAGATGTTGTATGTCAATAATAAAAAGTAAGAAAATAAAAATCACTGGAGGATAAAAGAGGTGGGTGATTACAGTACAAGGCTTCACAAAGTGAGCAATGTCAGAGGAAATGGTCTTGTGCTCATGTGTAAAGTATAATGGCAGAAATTGTTGCCTGCACTGACTGTTAAGTCTCAGCTCAGCTTGCACTAATAATAAATAATCTCAAATCATTTTTAATACAGAACTTCACATTTAACAAAGGAAAAATTTCTCATTATAAAACAAGCAGCAATAAATACATATTCTCTGCATGGTTGAAACCGGGCTAGTCCAATTAACTAGGGTGAGCTGGATAGCTTTCCTTTGAGTTCTTCCATGTTGAAAAGAAAATGGAATAGTAAGTAAAACTGTTACAATGGTAGTTAACTGTGGAAAAACAGGCCTGTAATTAGCTATGGTCAGTTCAGTATATAGTATATTTAATTCTAAAATTGATGCACTGTAGCATTCTAACTTGCTTTTTTACTCTTGATGTTAGATAACTAAAAATGTTTTAAATTATGGCGTTTTATATTTTGAATGAATGAACTAGAAACACTGACCATCTCTCGGTTTGCTTCACCCACTCATTACTTTCACACAAATGTACTTATTTGTTGTCCAGACACTGATGATTTGTATGTTTACAACCAGTAGAGGAGAAAGAAAGCTATATTGATGCCAAAAAAGAGTAGTAATATAACCTTAAAAACAGAACATTATCATTTTTAACTGTTCTTTGTAAAATAACAAATAACTAACAGCATGAAAAACGAATTGCTTAATAATATTTTCTGTACATAGTGTGATGTTTTCTTTCAACTTAAGATACAGACATATGATGTGTATAATTCATCAATAAAAATGGCAGATCTGCAGTCTTCCTTATATGTGGGAGACTTCTTATACTTAAGTCACTCACCAGTAGATCACTATGAGGGATAGACAGTAGTAGCTTAATAAAAGTCTGTAAGGCATTATCTAGTGCATCATCTCCATAGAGACGGAATACTCCAAAGTTCACGTAGTTGCCTCCAAGTACTGCCTTTAGCATGGAGAAGCATACTGAGATTCCTTTCAATTTTAGTGCATAAACTTGATCCTTTGGTACTTCCCCCAAAGTTAAAATACGATTGCCTGGAGAAAAGATGAAAAATTTACTTAAAATATGAACTGTTCTTATGAAACATGCCTCACATATATTTGGTTGTTACATACTATAGTTAAAGTTGCACTTATAAGTTACTATATAAAAAAAAGTCAGCTCTTGCCAAATTACATGTATATTGAAAGTTAGTCATTAGTTTAGAATGGCTAATTAATAGTATTCACTTTCAAAAAAACTAACTCATTTTAATTTTTAAAAACTTTACAAAAATTTAAGAATTTCATGTGAAGGATTAAATGAAGAATAGACATATTAGAAACACAAACATGTTTTCCTATAAACTAACTGGTAGTATTCACAAAAAATGAACTCAACATTGGAAAACAGTTTTACATAAAATTGCAGGAGAAAGAAGGCTGAGGCCAAATCCAACTGATTTTTAAAATTTTTTTAAACATATGACAACAGTCACTTGGGACATTAGTAAAACTACTCTTATACACTTTAAAAATCCTTTTTTCTCTTTAACTATCTAGTCAGGACTTCTTTTCTACACACACTGATGAAGCAGAGATGCCAGGATGTCTTCTATGCATGCCATGTTGTACCTTATTTCATTTTCTTCTTTAACAAAGAGAAATTGTTATTTAATAAATGGAGTATCACTCAAACAGTACTAATGAAAGTAATGGCAAATGTTAATGGTTGGAATAATGACACTCCAAAGTCATTTTGTTTTTGAAATGTTATTGCAGTCACACTGCCATTTGGTCATAAAGGCTTTTAGTAGCCTTATTTTATAGACAAAAAACTAAGGAAATTTGTGGATTAACTCAGAAATTTACTAAAATGTGTTTATTTTCATTAGTTAGAATAACCTCGCACCTTTGATAGCAATCACACAAAACAGTCCAACGTAAGACTTTGATGCAAGGAGGTATCTAGTGGCTTAATTAACCCCTTCAAGGGTCCATTCCTTTTCCTAATTATTTTATAATAAACACAAATTTAATGTTGTAAAACAATTAACCTAACATGGAACTATAAAACAACTTTTTCCAAACCACCTAAAACTACTTAATTCTTGTGTGAAGCTATTGTGATGTTTAACATACCCAACCTGGTAAATGTATGCATAAGCAAAGGCAACTTACATGAGTGAAAAGGATGTATAACACTTGGGCTTCTGTCAATCAGTTACATACACTTCTAGTACTGTATATCTGTTCTCATTTTTAAGCTACACTGAGTTACATAGAGAGAACTAAAACAACATTAATTTACTGTTAATTTAACAGTCTACTAAAGGCTACCATTAAATTTTCAAACAAACCTTTCCTATTTTTTAAAAAGCTTTAAAAACCTACACCTTGTAATGCATCTTCCTTAGTTGATTCTTTCATGCTCACTGAACACAGAACAAATCAGCATACTCTTGGCCAAGACAATAAAGAAACAGAGTACAAACTGGCAGATTACAACCATATCATGCATCATATGGTTAGTATTTCTTTACTTTCTACCTTTTAGAAACAGAAATATGATGAGGTGTGTTTATTACTTAAATAACATGGGTTTTGATGTTTAATTGGATTGTATTGAGAAAAAACTGGAAACTGAAGTTTAGCTTAAGCCTATTATTCTAAGTATACCTTTTTGAATATGCAAAGGAAAAATATGATTTGGGATATCAACAGTAACCCTGTTATAATGTTATAATAACCAAGTATGTTTAATATGGTTAAAGGGTAAATTACCCTTTAAAGAATTTTAAAAATGCATTAATGACTACTATGCTTATAGCTTTCAGATGACAAGAACTGAAGTTAGAAAGTATTCACATTACCATAGGTTGTAATCATTTTGCTGGTTTCTCTAAAAAGCAAGATACCATTGGGTGAGGAAACATCAAACTGTAATCTTTGTGACCTGTAAAAATATAAAAAAACATAAAAACCGGTTTCTGCACATTGTAATACAAAACTGATTTTTCACAAGTAAAACGCTAGCTTGTTTCATTAGAAACTCCACTATTTGTTAATTTTAAACTAAGCACACTTCCTTTTCTGATGCTGACAGTACCTATTTTCATATGTTTAGATTTTACTCATTGTGCATACCTAATTAAAATCTTCTTAGTATCTGTCCTATAGCTTAATTTCCTTCCCATATATGCAAGTTTTTTTTATCAGACACGTGCTGACCTGTTATGAACCAGCTCTGCCATGAGCTTGAGGACTGGTGTTGTGCAGGCAGGGTCGTGATACCAAAGTTCAATTGCTCTTTGCAATATTGGCATGTAGGATGGATAGCTGCCATCAGGTTCAGGAAAAAAATTCATACTATTCATACACATTCCAAATCAAAAATATTTCAAGAATCTAGACATTTAGTAATAATTTTAAGGTGGAGAACGTTTTGATTGATCTAGCCTAATGAACTTGGAAATGACACAGTAGAAAATATGGGGAAAAATGCAAAGATTTTTGGCCATGTAAAGAACAATGACCCTAGGAAATTAATCTAAAAGGCTAATGGTTTTCATTTTAAATATACACAGTCATTGCTTATATTACCAGAAAAATGAAACTATTACTATTAACTATTACTATCTTGCTCCTGTTTCTTTGTATAAATGTTTAATCTGAAAGCCAAATACCTTTTACAATGGCTCTATTTTTACTGGATCAAAAGTTATTGAACATAACATGATCTTGTATATATTAGTATATTATGACATTTTGAAGAGGCAGGTTTAAAAATCTGTTGCCGATGAACTAAACTAAACTATATATGCATGGAAACTACTAAACAATCCTCAAATGGTTAAATATAAATATAAACATCCTGTAGACTCTGGTCGTTGGGTTATTATGGGACTATGTTTATGGAATAACTGTTTCTTTATTTACACAGATAAGACTTGGAATATTTTGCAGGAGAAAATGTCATACAGCAGACATATACAATAATAACAGTGTGATTCCACTTATGTAACCTTTTACTCACACAGGTGACAATTTGTTGTAAATTTGGCACAGGTAATCACTTCTATTGAAATCAGACTGCTCCTTTAATAGCCATCTTTAAAGCACTTACACAAAAATACCATACTTATGCACTACATGTAGAATCAAAAACATTTAAAAGACCACAGGAACTCATTTTAGTGAATAGGAAATCTCCAGTATTAAATATGAAAGACTTGACATTTAGTGATGGAAAGGATACATCCAATCAAAAAGCATCATGAAGCTGGTCTTTGCATTAAAAGCAAAGGCGATCCCCCTCAAATCTCGAACAAGCCCAACCAATGTTCTCTGCAAACAAAAATAAATGAAATCAGTAAAAAAAAATTATCTAAAAGAGAAGCTTCTGAAACTTTACAAATTAAACACAATACAGAAATGTATAAAAGAGTTAATTCCTGAAAAATCTCAAACAAATATAAAGATGATGATTAAAGAAAAATCTGAAAAGCAATCAAAGGTGATTATTACAGAAATTAACTCAATTTATATAACTTAATTCAATTTATGCACAAAAATAAAAGCTGGGAATTATAATATTCAATAATTTCTTGAATGTATACATTTGAAGAACTGGCAATCACAGCACTGTTTTGATAGCATAACTCAAAAGCAGAGTAGCTTCAAATGCTTTTAAAAACAATCTGACCACCTTGGAGACCTTACTTCAGCACATCAGGTAGTTTTGGCAAACAGCATTTTCAAGTAATTCATCTTTTATTTTTAGCCTCCTCTCTTGAAAAATAGTCATCCATAATAATACCAAGAACTACGCACTAATTTGCACATGTAATGTATCACAACCGGTTTCATTTTTTTAATTTTAATTTTCAATACAGTCCTAAAACCTGGGGGACCATACATAAATCTAGATGGCACCTTTGCTTTGGTGGATGGCCTGCTGAGTACTGTAGAGCACTGGTAGCCTGTTTCTGGTGAGAAATTTGAGTCCTGAAATAGTTTAAAAGTGCGACAAGCACCAGAATGAGTTTGTTTTGTTTTAGAGTTAAGCTCATTGGGACTATTATTTACTTCCTCCTATAACCTTTGCCATGATGACTTCCACTCCTCATGTTTGCATAATAAAAGGAAAAGAACAGTCGCTGCACTGAAATATCTGTGATATGTTGAAGAGTTACATTATGAAAAAAGTTATATACTAATTTTTGTTAACCTATTTTCTTTCTTTTTACATGATCTTGCTGAGTTGTGCATCTTACTGATTCTGGTATTAAGTAAAACAGGTAATGATGTCCTTCCCATGGGCTCACCACCTATGGGAGGGGCCAAGGAGGTCGGGTGCAGTGTGAGTTGGGTGGTGGCCGAAGGCGGGGACCTTGGCGGTCCGATCCTCGGCTACAGAAACTGGCTCTTGGGACGTGGAATGTCACCTCTCTGAAGGGGAAGGAGCCTGAGCTAGTGCGCGAAGTTGAGAGGTTCCGGCTAGATATAGTCGGGCTCACCTCAACGCACAGCTTGGACTCTGGAACCAATCTCCTTGAGAGGGGCTGGACTCTCTACCACTCTGGAGTTGCCCCCGGTGAGAGGCGCCGAGCAGGTGTGGGCATACTTATTGCCCCCCAACTTGGAGCCTGTACATTGGGGTTTACCCCGGTGGACGAGAGGGTAGCCTCCCTTCGCCTTCGGGTGGGGGGACGGGTCCTAACTGTTGTTTGTGCGTATGCACCGAACAGCAGTTCGGAGTACCCACCCTTTTTGGAGTCCCTGGAGGGGGTGCTAGAGGGCATACCTTCTGGGGACTCCCTCGTTCTGCTGGGAGACTTCAATGCTCACGTGGGCAATGACAGTGAGACCTGGAAGGGCGTGATTGGGAGGAATGGCCCCCCTGATCTGAACCCGAGCGGTGTTTTGTTATTGGACTTCTGTGCTCGTCACGGATTGTCCATAACGAACACCATGTTCAAGCATAGGGGTGATCATATGTGCACTTGGCACCAGGACACCCTAGGCCTCAGTTCGATGATCGACTTTGTGGTCGTGTCGTCGGACTTGCGGCCACATGTCTTGGACACTCGGGTGAAGAGAGGGGCGGAGCTGTCAACTGATCACCACCTGGTGGTGAGTTGGCTTCGATGGTGGGGGAGGATGCCGGTCAGGCGTGGTAGGCCCAAACGTGTTGTGAGGGTCTGCTGGGAACGTCTGGCAGAGCCCCCTGTCAGAAGTATCTTCAACTCCCACCTCCCGGCAGAACTTCGACCACATCCCGAGGGAGGTGGGGGACATTGAGTCCGAATGGGCCATGTTCCGTGCCTCTATTGTTGAGGCAGCTGACCGGAGCTGTGGCCGTAAGGTGGTCGGTGCCTGTCGTGGCGGCAATCCCCGAACCTGCTGGTGGACACCGGCGGTGAAGGATGCCGTCAAGCTGAAGAAGGAGTCCTACAGGACCCTTTTGTCCTGTGGGACCCCGGAGGCAGCTGATAGGTACCGGCAGGCCAAGCGGAATGCGGCTTTGGTGGTTGCTGAGGCAAAAACTCGGGCGTGGGAGGAGTTTGGGGAGGCCATGGAGAATGACTTTCGGACGGCTTCGAGGAGATTCTGGTCCACCATCCGGCGTCTCAGGAAGGGGAAGCAGTGCAGTGTCAACACTGTATATGGTGGGGATGGTGCGCTGCTGACCTCGACTCGGGACGTTGTGGGTCGGTGGGGGGAATACTTCGAAGACCTCCTCAATCCCATTAACATGCCTTCCAATGAGGAAGCAGAGCCTGGGGACTCAGAGGTGGGCTCCCCCATCTCTGGGACTGAGGTCACCGAGGTGGTCAAAAAACTCCTTGGTGGCAGGGCCCCGGGGGTGGATGAGATACGCCCGGAGTTCCTCAAGGCTCTGGATGTTGTAGGACTGTCTTGGCTGACACGCCTCTGCAACATCGCATGGACATCAGGGACAGTGCCTCTGGATTGGCAGACCGGGGTGGTGGTCCCCCTCTTTAAGAAGGGGGATCGGAGGGTGTGTTCCAACTACAGAGGGATCACACTCCTCAGCCTCCCTGGAAAAGTCTATTCAGGGGTCCTGGAGAGGAGGGTCCGTCGGACAGTCGAGCCTCGGATTCAGGAGGAACAGTGTGGTTTTCGTCCTGGTCGCGGAACAGTGGACCAGCTCTATACCCTTAGCAGGGTCCTGGAGGGTGCATGGGAGTTTGCCCAACCAGTCTACATGTGTTTTGTGGACTTAGAAAAGGCATTCGACCGTGTCCCTCGGGGAATCCTGTGGGGGGTACTCCGAGAGTATGGGGTACCGGCCCCCCTGATAAGGGCTGTTCAGTCCCTGTACGATCAGTGCCAGAGCTTGGTCCGCATTGCCGGCAGTAAGTCGAACCCATTTCCAGTGAGAGTTGGACTCCGCCAGGGCTGCCCTTTGTCACCGATTCTGTTCATAACTTTTATGGACAGAATTTCTAGGCGCAGCCAGGGTGTTGAGGGGGTCCGGTTTGGTGGGCTCAGGATTGGGTCACTGCTTTTTGCAGATGATGTTGTCCTGTTTGCTTCATCAGGCCGTGATCTTCAGCTCTCTCTGGATCGGTTCGCAGCCGAGTGTGAAGCGGCTGGGATGAGAATCAGCACCTCCAAATCCGAGACCATGGTCCTCAACCGGAAAAGGGTGGAGTGCCCTCTCAGGGTTGGTAGCGAGATCCTGCCCCAAGTGGAGGAGTTCAAGTATCTCGGGGTCTTGTTCACGAGTGAGGGAAGAATGGAGCGTGAGATCGACAGGCGGATCGGTGCGGCATCCGCAGTAATGGTCATGAGCTATGGGTAGTGACCGAAAGAACGAGATCGCGAATACAAGCGGCTGAAATGAGTTTCCTCCGCAGGGTGTCTGGGCTTTCCCTTAAAGATAGGGTGAGAAGCTCAGTCATCCGGGAGGGGCTCAGAGTAGAGCCGCTGCTCCTCCGCATCGAGAGGAGTCAGATGAGGTGGCTCGGGCATCTGATCAGGATGCCTCCTGGACGCCTCCCTGGTGAGGTGTTCCAGGCACGTCCAACCGGGAGGAGGCCCCGGGGAAGACCCAGGACACGCTGGAGGGACTATGTCTCTCGACTGGCCTGGGAACGCCTTGGGATTCTCCCGGAAGAGCTAGAAGAAGTGGTCGGGGAGAGGGAAGTCTGGGCATCTCTGCTCAAGCTGCTGCCCCCGCGACCCGACCTCGGATAAGCGGGAGACAATGGATGGATGGATGGATGGATGGTAATGATGTCACATATATATTTTTTGCTACAGTACTCCTGATTAAACATCTCTTTGTGCATTTGGTTTAAGATTATATAAACTTGGTATTAACAAACAATTTATATTAGGAAAACATGTCAATGATAAAATAAAAATAAAATATTCAAAATGTTAAAGGAAGCAAAGGCCTCAGAGAAGTAAAAGCTGACAAAAAATGGCACTGTAGTAGCTAAGCATGTAAAACAAACAAAAATCTTAATAGTATATTTGTAAATTTTACTTATTCTTTTAACATGGTTTACATTTACATATTATTGAATCTGGACGTTAAGTGACGTCTTATAAAATGGATTAAATGTATCTTAACAGGATGCCACTGAAGGTTTTCAAAAACAATATAATTTTGGTAACAATACTTGTGAATTTCAGATTCACATTTTGTGGTCTTTGTTTTATTGTTTTTTCTTTTCAGTGGCACAGGAGCAAAGTAATGTGAGAATAAAGGGTGTGTGCATAAAAAGAAAACAATTTTGCATTATTGCATTATTATTTTTGCATATAAACCTTTTCAAGACACTCAGAGTGGTTTACATAGAGAGGGGGAACCACTTCAACCACCGCCAATGTGCAGCATCCACCTGTATGATGCAACGTCAGTCATGTTGCACCAGTACACTCACCACATATTAGCTATTCGGTGGAGAAATATTGAAAGAGATAGCTAGCCAATAAGGGACAGGGAATAATTACGGGACATGAATGACCAAGCCATGATGGGCAGTTTAGTCAAGACATTGGAGTATAAACTGCACTTTACTAACGATGCCCTTGGCAAAGATGTTTTGGTAGTACCGGCAGGTGAGGCAGCAACATATGTAACTGAGAAGAAGCATAACCAGAAGAATCAGTTCGGGAAACAAGTAGATAATGACCAAGTGTTACTCATTCCTCTCCTTTTCTGATGCTAAGAAACTTGTCCATGCTTTTATCACATCCTACATTGATTACTGCAACTCCCCACTGACAGGTGTCCCTTCAAATCTTAAATCACATCTCTAGTTAATTCAAAACTCTCCTGCCTGAGTCCTTACATGTACCAGCAACAGCGAATACATCACATCACATCCTACTTTGCCTTCACTGGCTCCCTGTGTCTTACAGGATCGAGTATAAAATTCTATTAATTACCTAAAAAGCATTAAATGGCCTTGCACCAGACTACATCAGTGATCTTCTCCATCGCCATGCTCCTGTTCACCCAGTAAGGTCCTCCGATTCTGGCAATCTTGTTGTGCCCCACACTACCCTGCACTCTATGGGTAACAGGGCCTTCAGCTGTATAGCTTCCAGACTTTGGAATGACCTCACGAAATTAACACTAGAATTACCAGAGCCAACGAAAAAACTCATAATTCCGGCCCACCTTAAATCCCTTCACACCTCTCTGTCAGCGTCTTTTGTCTTCTAAATGTGTCAATAAGCCCAAGCAGCAAGCAGCCTGCTATACCACCCCCCCATTGCCTCAGAATGGGCAAGAAAAGAAGCTCTCTCAGTTCCTTCCTTGATTGATTATCTGGGAGTGAGCTATCCAGAATTGTAAGGTTTTGTAATATTAATAATTGTAATTATTAATTGTAATATTAATAATAACAGCAGCTCATTACTCAAAATGGTAAATTTGCGGGGGAGCTGGTTTCAAACTCCCGACCTCTGGATTGTAAGTCGACAGTTGTAACCACAGCACCAAGCTGTTGTATTGTACTTGCACCTTTTGTGAAAGTGTTTATTTGATATTCGGCCTTCAGCCTTCACACATTATACAGTTCATGTCTACATTTTTTTATTTATTACTAAAACATGAAAAATGTTTCTGTTTTAACAATGTGTTTACATAGATTATTGTAGACACAAAACACACATGAAATTATTTCCCCTTACAATTCTGGGTAGCTCACTCCCAGATAATCAATCAAGGCAGGAACCAGAAAAACTTCTTGCCCGTTCTGAGGTGGTGGGGGGTTGGGGGGGGGGTTTGGGGTTTTGGGATGGTATAGCAGGCTGCTTGGGCTTATTGACACATTTAAAAGACAAAAGATGCTGACGGAGAGGTGCGAAGGGATTTAAAGTGGGCCAGAATTGTGAGTTTTTTTTGCTGGCTCTGGTAATTCTAGTGTTAATTAAGCTTCCTCCATTAATTCTTTTAAAAAAACTTAAAACTCAACTGTTCAGAAAGCCTTTTACCGTAACCTAACTCTCTACCCCTTCTTTCAGTTTAACTCTCTGTCCAGATGCACAGAATAATATGTGTGTGTGTGTTATATCATAAATTATGTGATTTGTTCAGACATTTCTTCTAGTATTGAAATTAGTATTACACTCTGGTTTATTCTTTCTTTTATTCTATTTAACATTTTGTATATCCTGTGTTTATTTGTTTATTGTTCCATGCAGAAGCTATTTTAAGTACCTTGAGCATGGAAAAGTCAATATGTAAATAAAATGTATTATTATTATTATTAGAAAGGAAGAAAGGAAAAAAGCAAATGGCAAAGAGACAGTCACCTAGGAAAACTGACAGAAATAAGGGAAAGCTTAGTACAGATAAACACAACTTTATCAGGAAGCCTAAAGTCTATGAATAGCAGCAGGAAGAGGGTGTGTAAATGAAAATTATTTTTAACAGCAAATACAGTAGAAATGTATAATTGGCATTAAACAACTACTGTCGCTTTTATACACTTACATTTAAATTTTATTTTTAAAAGTAACTCAAACAAATTTTAAGAATGACATCAATAAAGTACAAGTCCTGTATGATGCTGGACATGAACACTAGTACAGCACTTTGAGCTCAGCGTCCCTGGCAGGTAGCCTACTTTGTATTAGAGAACTGGGAAATTTTGTCCTCATGTCTTGAAGTGAGATAGTGACTTTGGAGGAGATTCCACACTACAGAGGTAGAGATAGCAAAAAACAGTTCCAAGAAGGATGGAAGTAGTAATAGTGGTGACTCAATTATAAGAGAGATTGAGATTCAGGTTTTTTCCAGTGACAGACAGTCTCATACATTATGCTGACTTCCTATCAGACAGGTGTGAGAACTAGAGCAGCAGTAGATCTAGCTGCCATTTTCCACATTGGTGCCAATGACATTGGTAAGGGCAAGCTGTAAGTTCTGCAATTAATGTTTAAGGAGTTAGTTGCCAAGTCAAAACTAGACCTGACAAAGTGATCTTTGAAGTTTTGCCCTTTATCATTGCAAGTAAGACTGAAGATTAATTTTGGTATAGGATTAATGGGCAGCTTGCTTTAATGTTAGTAGTATCAAAAAACAATTGAGTTGAAGTTATATGATGAGTCACATTATGACATTACGGCAATAACAGAATAAAGAATAAAGCAAATGAGTTGAAGTTATATGAAGATTCACATAATTATGAAATCATAGCAATAACAAAATCCTGGCTAAGTCTGAGGAATGGGAATAGATCTATACTAATAAAAGGCAAAGCCCTCACTGACTGACTGACTCATCATTAATTCTCCAACTTCCCGTGTAGGTGGAAGGCTGAAATTTGGCAGGCTCATTCCTTACAGCTTACTTACAAAAGTTAGGCAGGTTTCATTTCGAAATTCAAAGCGTAACGGTCATAACTGGAACCTCTTTTTTGTCCATATACTGTAATGGACTGCAGCTCGCTGGCCGTGGGAGGCGGAGTTGCGTATCGTGTCATCACGCCTCCCACGTAATCACGTGAACTGACTGTGAACGCAGTACGTACAAAACAAGGAAGAGCCCCAAAGAGCGCTGAAGAAAACATTCATTACACAATTGAGAAGGCAGCGAAACAATAAGAAGCGCAGCACGGTGAACCGTAAGTTTAAATTAAGTTTATAGAAACGCTCCCGCTGCCGTTTGCAATACCATATTCGCGAGATACAAGTTTAATGAGAAGACACGAGGTATAAACAAGACTTTGGATTACTTTGTAACAGATTAAAAATTGCTGTAGCGAGAAACTTTTAAGTGCCGGGTCTTAGATAACATTAAATAAAGCCGTGGACATCGCAACATCACACAAGACAGCGGCTCACATGAACTGATAAATAATAACAAAATGCAAAGTATATTTGAATATTGGTAACCATACAACCTGATTAAATGATGATATGTAGTTCAGGCAGCACACAGACTTGTGGTTACTTAAATGTCTCTAGTGGTTAGATATTTAAGAAAGATAGGTAAAACAAACACGTATGGAAATAAGTCTTTTATGCAATTGTTTGGATTAGAAAGCATTAGGCACAGAGACCTAATATTGGGAAAATGTTAGCTGTATCAAGAATGAAACAATGAGTTGAAATACCTCTACAATCCAGATAATAATGCTAATATGCATCTTTTGAAGAGTATTAAAATGCACCCTTAGAAGGGGATATTATAGTAAGGAGAGGCTTTAATTACCCAAATATTATCTGGAATAACACTGCAAATAATGTATCAAAACAACATGATTTCACAGGTGTTATTAGTGATTTGTTTTTAATAACTCAATGAATGAAAATCACCAACAGATTTGTTAGCTGCACAACCATGATGTGAATCTCCTATTCCACCAAATCCCAAAGGTGCTCTACTGGATTGAGATCTGGTGACTGTGGAGGCAATTTGAGTACACCAAACTCACTGTCATGTTCAAGAAACCAGTTTGAGATGATTTGAGCTTTGTGACACGGTGCGTTATACTGCTGGAAGTAGCCATCAGAAGATGGGTACACTGCAGGCATAAAGGGATGGACATGATCAACAACAATACTGAGGTAGGCTGTGGCATTTAAACAACGCTCAATTGGTACTAAGGGGCCCAAAGTGTGCCAACAAATCACCCCACATCATTACAACACCATTACCACCAGTCTGAACTGCTGAAACAAGGCAGGATGAATCCATGCTTTCATGTTGTTGACGACAAATTTTGACCCTACTATCTGAATGCTGCAGTAGAAATTCAGACTCATAAGACCAGGCAGTGTTTTCCTAATCTTCTATTGTCCAATTTTCTTGAGCCTGTGTGAACTGTTGCCTTAGCTGCCTATTGTTAGCTGACAGGAGAGGTACCCAGGGTTGTCTCCTGGTACTATGGCCCATCTGCTTCAAGGTTTGACGTGTTGTGCATTCAGAGAAGCTTTTGCATAACTCGGTTGTAATGAGTGGTTATTTGAGTTACTGTTACCTTTCTATCAGCTCAAACCAGCCTCACCATTCTCCTCTGACCTCTGGCATCAACATGGCATTTTCGCCTAGAGAACTGCTACTCAATGAATGTTTTCCCTCTTTTAGATGCACCTCTGTAAATCCTAGAGATGGTTGTGCATGAAAATCCCAGTAGGTAAGCATTTTCTGAAATACTCACACCAGCCCTTCTGGCACCAACAACCATGCCATGTTCAAAGTCACTTAAATAACCTTTGTTCCCCATTCTGACACTTGGTTTGAACTTCAGCAGGTTGCCTTGACAATGTCCACACACCTTCATGCATTGAGTTGCTGCTAGGTGATTGACGGATTAGATATTTGTGTTAACAAGCAGTTAACAGGTGTACCTAATAAACTGGCCAGTAAGCGTATAACTAATCTTGATAAAAGCATAAATACGATTTTTTGTTGATGACACCAAAGTAGGAAGAATGGCAGACAGTGAATGTCACATTACACAATATCTAGTCGGAAGTACATGTCAAACTCGACAACTGCAGTGACTGATGTTATAACCAGAGGATGCCAGATTTCATGATCAGGAATCGCAGGGCAAGACAAATTACACAACTCCATACCAACATTCCAGCACAGTTTCACATTTTCCAAGTATTACGATCTCACCCATTTATCTGAAAGCCATTAATGTGCCATCTGACAGAGCTGGTATTGTATGAATGCTTTCTAGGTATGGCAAGTTCAGCTGCAACCTCTTTGTTTTTTTTTCTTTTGTTCTTCTCCATTTTGTTGTGGTACATAAAATAAAACATCAGATAGATGAGCCACTCTTCTGTCTGTGAGGACCAAACCACCCATCCTCATTATATTAAAGATGCATTATATGCACTGTGCTTTCTACTTATTAGCGCTTACTGGTTCACATGTCTCTTGCATACACAGAGCCCATCCCTGCAACTTAAGACAAAATTTTGTCTAAGCAACTTACAGACTGGTCAGAGCACAGAAATGATGGTCATGAGGGAGCGCCACAGATGGCTCCAACTAACTAAGGTTATGTAAATGAAACCAGTACCTGAAAATCACTTAAAAAGTCATGTGACATAACTTGAAAAGTCTATAATAGATATGTGTGAACCTATATGTTGCTAAAAAAGAATCTGTACTTGTCACCCTAAGTGGTACCCTATGGTGATGGGGACAGTAAAATCACAATGTTTCAAAAGTAGCGTGATAATCCATAACCATAAAAAAGTAATTTGGGAGCCCAAAATAATCACAAAATTGTATGAAAACAAATAAAAAAAAATCTTCATTAAAACATGAATCATGCTCGATGCACAGTGTGAGACAGTCTTTAAATAACACAACTATACTGGACATTTCTGAAAACCATGAGCCAGCGTGAGGACTGTCATTAATCAATTAATAGACAGTACTGAAAAATAGAGGATGATATTTTTAAAGTTTTAATATATGTCTATTTGGGAGACTTTAATATTTTTGCTTTGAATGAACTGCTGAAAAGCTGATTAAGTCTAATTTTACAGTTATATTGTTGTTTTGATTATTTAGTTTAATTTTGGAGTGTTTGTGTCTACTTTATCTATTACAGTTGGAGGATTACTATCATACTAGCCAACCCGCGGCGTACCATACGCCGCATAATCAGGCCAGTTTTTTTAATGATTTTTAAGCACAGGGAGAAAATTAACATTTGAAAAATCGGTAATGTAATAAATCAGCAAGAAAAGCAACATTGTAACAATGCACGGAACAAACCAACACACAATCGTCCGTGATTGAAAACTGGCGGACCGACATCGCGGCTTCTACTCCCAGACGGAGGGATAGGGGTGGACGGTGCTCAGGCGCGGAGAAAGGAACGGGAGGAGAGGAGAAGGACGCCCATTCCGCTCTGTCTGACATGCTAGTTTGGTGATGTTTTGTTCAGTATGCACTGCCTGGTCATGTGCCCACCTCCAACTCGTCACTTGAGTCGTTGTCGTTTTTGCACAGTCCAGATACACCTGTGACTCACGTAGACTTTTCATTGCTCTGTGCGGTTTTGGCTGCTTTTCTATATATAATCCACCAAGACACCCGACTACGGTAGTAGCGAGGTGGGAGGGGGGTGTGTAGAAAGGGTAGGGACGTAATCAGTGGGAGCGTATGAGTCGCACTTAGAGGGAATTGCACGGTTTGCAGCCCGAATGGGGTTCAACGGCTTACCCACGCCTCTCTGCGTCGGGTAGACACACGGTCAATCTCATGCGTAATTACTTATTGAATGGTACACACTTCTGGAAAGACACGGTTGTCTAAAACGGGTTGGTGTGAGAATACAACAGTAAGTGAATGAAAAGATGGAACTCTGGAGAGAGGAAAATACAACACAATAGTGAACCAGCGGCATAACAAACGCTGCATAATTATTTATTGATGGTTGAACACTTCTGGCAAGACAGAGTTGTCTAAAAAGGGAGGGTTTGAGGATACAACAGAGAGTGAATTGAAAGATGGAACTCTGGAGAGAGCAACATATATTGTCTGTGAGTGAAGACTGGTTTTGGCAGATATAGGCATATCTTTTTGAAAGTTTGTCCTTGTGCCTTATTAATTGTCATCGCAAATGCCAATCGAACAGGAAATTGTCTTCGGGTAAAAGTAAAAGGCAAATCTGAATCTGACGGGGTCAGGCATATCCGGGGAATAAGGACAGTTTGTGAGGTTGCAGATGTGATAGTTTTACACTCCAGTACATTACGGTGAATGGTGCTAACAGACAGTCTAGTGCCATTACAAAGACCTTTTGCAGGCAGGAGGTTTCTGAGAAGCATGATGACGGATCCATTTTTAATTTTGAGTTTATGTGGAGGCATGCCAGTAGGAGTAAGACTATTAAGAAATTCTTTGGGGAATAAAAGTTGATCTGCAGGATCATCTGTGACAATGGAGTCCACGCTCGTGAAAGTCACGTCATTGTTAGGGATAAGTTTTAGCACTTGTTCATTAAGGTATAGCGAGTCTTCGTTGGTGACGCTTAATATAGCTCGCGTGCTGTCATATTTGTTGTCAGTGTAAGAACATGAATGTGACGCCACAAAGGGTGCTTGTTAATGCAACTGGCGACAGTAAGCGCGCGGGAGCCACGCATAATGACGGGGAGAATTTGTCGGAAATCTCCACCCAATAGTATTGTTTTGCCTCCAAAAGGCTGCGTGTCACCTGTGAGGTCATGTAATAACCTGTCAACTGCCTGGAATGCGTATGTGTGTGTCATTGGCGCCTCGTCCCATATAATAACTTTGGATTGTAGAAGATGTTGAGCATGTGGTGAGGAAGGTTTGATGTTGCATGTGGAAGTAGTAGTGAGCTTCAACGGTATTTTAAAAACAGAATGGGCAGTTCGTCCTCCCGGTAATAATGTTGCAGCTATTCCTGTAGATGCTACAGTTGTAGCAATGTCTCCCGTAGCTCTGATGGTATGAATCAGGGTTTTGTCTCCCGTAGCTCTGATGGTATGAATCAGGGTTTTGTACACAAAGGTTTTTCGTGTTCCTGCAGGACCATCGAAGAAGAAGCATCGGGGATGGGAATTGTTATATGCAGTGTGTAAAACAGTATCAACAGCGTGTTTCTGTTCTGTGTTGAGTTTGTCGTAGTGTTCTATAGCGTGTATTTCCATGAAATACTTTTGAAGCGGTAGCCATGGAGGGCAAAAGAATAGTCAACGTGGCTCACAGCTGGATTTGGACCGCAGCACAGACCAAAGCGAGTGAGTATGTGTTTGATAAGCTGTTTGAGTTGGCGGGCAGTGGTCTGAGGTGCGTTCCTGAGCACGTGGGAGGAGGGGCAGAGTTTCTGGGCAGGGCTTCGTTGTTCCTTTCGCATGGTTTTTCATGGTGGACGCGGTCGGGTGTCGAAACTGAAAAAAATAATTAAAAGTCAACGTGGGTCAGACGTGCATGTGGACTGCTAGCACAGACGAAAGGGACTAACTGGGTGGTCGGTGAGTTTTTGCGTCGGGGGAAATGGGCAGGCAGTGTGAATGCCTAGAGAGCGAGGGTAGACGCAGGCCGGTGAAAATGGAGGGTTGGTGGGCAGGGAAACGTCTTCCGTGTTCCTGCAGGACCATCTAAGAAGACGCATGTTTGTCGCGGATGCGAATTGCTGTATGTAGCGTGTAAAACAGTTTGCTATGGTGCACGTGGTCGTGCGTCATAACCGAAAACTCAGTTTTAAAGACTGCTTACTTCATTGTGTTTTAACCTCAGTTGTAAAGGACTGTTTTAAGGATCCCATGGGATACCCCTCGCAAACCGTTTTACACGCTGCATATGGCGATTCACGTCTGCGAGAAACATGCCTCTATGAACAGTCAACGTGGCTCGGAGGTGCATGTGCCCTCTACGACAGACGAATATAAATGACGCCGTTTTTTATGTGTTGTTGCGTCCCAGTTGGTGGGCGTGGCTCTGCGAGTTGTCGTCGTATCCAATGGTCTTAGAGTTGGTGGGCGTGGCTCCTTCCTGCGTGCACCATGGGTGTCTTGTCGGCGGCTTAGTGAATCCACGCCCCCTTCCGGCGTGCTTTCCATGGTTGTCTTGCCTTAGTGAATTATATATATTTAGATTATTGTGATAGCTGTTTCTGTATGAAGAAAAATGAAGCCCTACAAATTGGGGTATGTACACCATTTAATACCTTTAATCCACACCGCCTCTTTGTCTCATTTGTTAAGTGCTCTGTCTTCAAAAATTCATTCCCATTAGGCTTTCATTTTCCTGTTTGTGATGTGCATTAATAATTACAGGAATAAATATTTAACAATATTTGAACAAAAGATCATGTGTTTTGTACATTTTGAGCATGATATTTGGATTATGTAACATGAGAATTTTTTTTACAATGATTTTTGAAGCATTGATCACTATTGATTTCTATTATCTAAAACTTTATCTTTACATTCTACATGTAAACAGATTACATTTTTTTTCAGCCACCACTACAAAGTAAATGGGGTAAGAAACCTATAGAAGAAAATATTATTTATGGGTGAAGTATTCCTTTAAATCTGTGCTAAAACCACACTGAAATATTATACTTTTATACTTTGCTTTTTAGTCTATCAGTGGTTTAGACACATACAGTACATAAAGTTTTATATAACTATAAACATACTTTTGCTTCTTGTTCATTGAATGTGTTCGTACTGAACATCTGGGCTACAGCTTCAAATGCTGCTGTCAAAGGCATCATAAACTGCTCAAACTGATCTTCATCTTCTCCTGTAGTAAAAAATATAAATAAAAAGGTAAAGTACTTTAAGAAAAATTTTCCAGTTTTATTCTAGATTTTGATTAAAGGTTAACATGCATGTCTCTTTTCAACTGCATGACGGAACAACTTGTGTTTTCTTCACACACAGATTTTCACGGTGACCATTTTAAAATTGTGTTGGCTTTGTATGTTCACACTTTTGTTGGATCTCTGGCAGACAAGATACTACAAATACATTTACATACAATTTTTGCAACTGAAGCACTGATGGGGTAAATTACTTGATAAGGTTCAACTAGTAAGTGAGAAACGTGATTAAGTTTTAAGTTGAAACCACCACTTGCTAGTAACTTCTTGGATTTAATTTACACATGACTTCACACAACAGTTAAGGGATGGGGCATTCTGTAAGATAAATAATATTACAGCTGTTTATTTTCAAATAGCTAGCCCTAAAAACAAACTTCCAAGAAATTATGAATCTGAGTGTAGACCTAATAAGTAATAGATCTAGACAGTTATATTCAACCACATAAATGTCTGCCTGTCTTTTACAAGGCTTTTGTGAAGTACAGTGGAACCTCGGTTCACGAACGTCTCTGAACACGTACAAATCGGGTTACGACCAAAAAGCGTGCCAAACTTTTGCATCTGTTCATGACCACACACTCGGTATACGAACAAGCCAGTTTCCCTTTCGGTTTGTGTGCGCCGATGATTTCCGCACGTGTTCAGTCTCTCCCTGTCCAGCGACAGAGACAGCACGAGAGAAAGAGAGAGATAGAGAGACAGACAGACACACACACACACGCGTGCGCGCGCGAGACAGAAAGACACACACACGTGCACGAGAGAGACAGACACACGCACGTGAGAAAGAGAGAGACAGACACGCGCGCGCACGAGAGAGAGAGACAGACACACACACGCATGCACGCGCGCGAGAGAGAGAGAGAGAGAGAAGACTTTTTTTCTATTGGATTTTAACCTCCACTTCACTTCTGTTTATAGTGATTGGTTCGTAGCGTGCATTGTTGCAACATTACTTTTCTTTGTTGTTTATTACATTACGGATTTTTCAAATGTTCATTTTTTCCCTGTGCTTAAAACTCATTAAAAAAAGTGTTTTTAGCTAGCGGTTTGTAGCGCTAAAGCGCGAACTCTTGCAATGTTAGTTTTCTCCGTTGTTCAAGGTTTTTTCAGTGTTATGTTTTTACATTTAGTTTACTATTACGCTGTGCATTCTATGGTGTAATTAACTATACTAGCCAACCCGCGGCGTAACATACGCCGCATAATTATGTATTGATGGGTGAACACTTGCTGAACGACACAGTTGTCCAAATGGGGTGGGTTTGTGGATACCACTGTGAGTGAATGAAAAAATGGACCTCTGGAGAGAGCAACATACAATTGTCCGTGACTGAAAGCGGGATCGTCTGTGACGATGGAGGCCACGCTGGTGAAAGTTACTTCGTCGGTAGGGATAAGTTTCAGCACTTGTTCATTAAGGTGTAGCGTGTCTTCGTTGTTGACGCTTAATATAGCTTGCATACTGAGTTGTTCCGGAGTCACAGTTGAGAAACACTTTTTTAATGTCTTTTAAGCACAGGGAAAAAAATTAGCATGTGAAACATCCGTAATGTAATAAGCCACCAAGAAAAGTAACATTGCAACAATGCACGCTACGATCCGATCGCTGTAAACAGAAGTGAAAACAAAATCGAGGCCGGTGCATTCTTTAACTGCCTTGTAGCGCAATGGTAGTGCTGCTGTTTTGCAGTAAGGAGACTGTGGAAGATTTTGGGTTTGCTTCCCGGTTTCTCCCTGTGTGGATAGCGCTTTGAATACTGAAAACACCGGTATATCAATGTAATGAAGTATTATTATTCTTATGCGTCCAGCACTCTCTCTCTCCCGCGCCTGTATGCGTGTGTGTGTGTGTCGCTCGCTCTCTCTCGCTCGCTGCATGTGTTCCTGCAGGCATACCAGTAAGTGAATGAAAAGATGGAACTCTGGAGAGAGCAACATACAACTGTCCGTGACTGAAAACTGGTTTTGGCAGATACATGCACATCTTTTTGAAAGTTTGGCCCTGTGCCTTATCAATTGTCATCGCAAAGGCCAATCTAACAGGAAATTGTCTTCGTGTTAAAGTAAAAGGCAAATTATCCACGACAAACTGTTTTACACGCTGCATACCATGCCGCATAATCACGCCGCTTTTTTAATGTTTTTTAAGCAGAGGGAAAAAATTAACATTTGCAAAATCCGTAACGCCACTTTCAGTAAGTTCAATGTACACGCGTTTAATTTGTCAGCCACTTTTTGCCAGCAGTCTTTTCTGGTTTGGGCTGCTTTTGCAGTGTTACCGCTTGTGCATATTAAATCTTGAAATCCTTCGAGTAACTAATTAACTAACACCCACCCAGCTTGTGAGAAAAAAATGTGCCCGTTAATTCATCATTTTGTTGCAGCCTATCAAAGACTTGCTGATCATGTTTTCTAGACTCAATATACAGTGGAACCTCGGTTCACAACCATAATTCGTTCCAAACCTCTGGTCGTAAACCGATTTGGTCGTGAACCGAAGCAATTTCCCCCATAGGATTGCATGTAAATACAATTAATCCATTCCAGACCATACGAACTGTATGTAAATATATTTTTTTAAAGATTTTTAAGCACAAATATAGTTAATTATTACACCATAGAATGCACAGTGTAATAGTAAAAACATTGAATAACACTGGCATAAACACCCAGGCTCCCTGCTCAGCTGCATGGCATGTGCAGTGCATGCGCAGGCTCTCTCTCTCAGCAGCACGCGAGCCTCCCCAGCCCCCCCCCCCTCTCTCAGCAGCACATGAGACCCCCCCCCCCCTCTCTCTCTCTCTCTCAGCAGCACGTGAGCCTCCCCAGCCCCCCCCCTCTCTCAGCAGCACGCAGCCTCCCCAGCCCCCCTCTCTCTCTCTCAGCAGCACACGAGCCTCCCCACCCCCCCCTCCCTCTCTCAGCAGCACGCGAGCCCCCTCCCCCTCTCTCAGCAGCACACGAGCCTCCCCAGCCCCCCCCCTCTCTCTCTCTCAGCAGTACGCAGCCTCCCCAGCCCCCCCCTCTCTCTCAGCAGCACCCGAGCCTCCCCAGCCCCTCCCTCTCCCTCTCTCAGCAGCACGCAAGCCTCCCCCCCCCCCCCCCCCCCTCTCTCTCTCAGCAGCACGCAAGCCTCCCCAGCCCCCCTCTCCCTCTCTCTCTCAGCAGCACACGAGCCCCCTCCCCCTCTCTCAGCAGCACTCGAGCCTCCCCAGCCCCCCCCTCTGTCTCAGCAGCACGTGAGCCTCCCCAGCCCCTCCCTCTCTCAGCAGCATGCGAGCCTCCCCAGCCCCCCCCTCTCTCTCTCTCTCAGCAGCACGCAAGCCTCCCCAGCACCCCCCCTCCCTCTCTCTCTCTCTCAGCAGCACGCGAGCCCCCTCCCCCTCTGTCTCTCAGAAGCACGCGAGCCCTCTCTCTCTCTCAGCAGCACGGGAGCCCCTACCCCCTCTGTCTCTCTGCTTCGGGCATTTCTCCCCTGTGTAGTGTGTGAGCGAGCCAGCGAGTGAGGAGAGAGAGAGAGAGCAAGCCAGTACGTTACAGTGAGCGAGAGCAGGCTCGAAGGCAATGTGTTCCTGTGGTATAGCGGGTCCATAGTTCCCCTTCAAAAGGCCATTTTTAATCAGGCGACTGACAGTAGTGGAGTCAGGCACAGAGAAGGTCAGCTGCAGAGAGCGTCTCGACTGTTGCAGGGCCTGAAGCAGGTGAGACGCTAATGAAAAAGAGGCACAGGGCTTATTGGTTTTTAAAGACTGCTTCCTTCATTGTGTTTTAACTTCAGTTTTAAAGGATTGCGCGGCTCTCTCTTGCGCTGCCTGTGTGTGCCTCTGTCTCTCTCTGGCGCTGCCTCTGTGTGTGTGTGTGTGTGTGTGTGCGCGCCCCTCTGTCTCTCTGGCGCTGCCTGTGTGTGCGTGGCTCTCTCTATCGCGCTGCCTGTGTGTGCCTCTGTCTCTCTCTGGCGCTGCCTCTGTGTGAACCAAGGTTCCACGGAGGTTGACTAATGAAAAGTCAACGTGGCTCAGAGCTGCAAGTGTACTGTGGCACAGACAAACAGAAATGACGGCATGTTTCCCTTGGCGTCGCGTCCAAGTTGGTGGGCATGGCTCTGTGATTCTTTCGTCGTATCCAATGGTCTAAGAGTTGGTGGGCGTGGCTCCTTCCTGCGTGCGCCATTGGCGTCTTACTTGTCGGCGGTTTAGTGAATCCACGACCCTTCTGACGTGCTTTCCATGGTCGGCTACTTGTCTTCTGGCTTAGTGAATTATATATATAGATTTGTGCTTAAAAAACTTAAAAAAAAAACATTTACATACAGTTCGTACAGTCTGGAACGGATTAAGTGTATTTACATACAATCCTATGGGGGAAATTACTTCGGGTTACGAAGTTTTGGAACGAATTGCGGTTGTGACCTGAGGTTCCACTGTATTGTGTATTTCACCATTTATTTTATTTCATACAAAAATACATATGGTAAAATTATAAAAAAAAAAATTCCATTACATTTTGTGTAAAAGCTGCATTAAATTTTTGGGATACTTAACTTTAGCTTCATTAACCCATATCTTAGAACCAGAAGTTTATTGAAAAAATGCTGTGACAGCCCTCAGATGTGAAATGGGCAAATAATACATGTCAATAATGTGGAATGCTTGTATGTAAAGTATGGGAAATAATTAATGCTTCACTGAAGTATTTAAAGAAAAAGATGAAAAACAACATGAATGTCAATTTGAAGAAAAAAAAAACTTGTTACCTAAATCCACCATAAGAAGGCGTCCAAGTGCTGTGTAAAATGTTGTCCGACATCTCATGTCGCTAAGATTTGACTGGTTATTAATACCCAGAAATGAAAAATGCTCACTCTGCCAAGAAACAGGGAAAGAAATGTTATGTGTTGAAAGTCACTTTCCTTTTACCATTTAACGAAGATTTCAAAATAAGATATTCCTTTGAGTTGAATGGATTTAACATAACTTGCCTTTTAAGCAAAGATAACTACATGTAAAAACATTAATCAACTCTGGACTCCAGTTTTTCTCAGAAACACTACACCAAGCATTCACACTTAATTATAATATGTCAATACAGATTTGCCTAACACAGACATCCTTGAGATGGGGTGGAATGGAACTTGTGTATCACATACCTTAAATGGCTATATGTACCTAGTTTATTTCATTAATGAAAAAATATTATAAAAAATACATCTGAAACATTAAAATGTCAATATATTGTGAAAACCAAAATTAAATAGTTACTTACAGTGTGGTTATTGAGCATGAACTGGACTGCACTGAGTTTCACCAGCTTTCTAACACTGCTATATGTGCAGAAAGTTAAGGTAACAGTTTAAAATTAGTATTAAAAGAATGAGAAAAATGGAACAGCCAGGATAAATAAAATGATTCAATTAATCAGAATTACATACATGCCTTACTTAATAAATTCACAATTAAACCAGTTACTGTGAGAGTTTAGTTGAAAAGATTAACTCAAAATTGTTTGATTTGCCTACCATGGCACAGCATCAAGTTAAATGCAAAAAAATGATGTCACCCACTCTGGAAAATACATTTTTTTCTTAATATACAGTGCCTCAAAAGAGTACTCCATTCCAAAGGAAATGTTCATATTTTACTGTCTATGATTTTGAATATGAAATAGATCAAACTAGGATGCAATTCCTCAGTGATCTGCAAGCTTTATACCATTTACTAGATCAAATGGAAGATGCCAATAACTATTAATAGTTTACATTAAATGTAAAATTTAAATTGTTAGATTAAAAAGCATTTAACTGTTTTGTAATTTTAAACCAATAGTTGCCCCGACACAGTATATATAAAACAAAATGTCATTTGTAAATGAATGCTAGCGGTGGAGGAATTTACTAGACAATTAAAAACTACATTGTAAAGATAACACACAAAACAAAAATTCCTTTTGTAAAGCCTTAAAATACAAGGCATTAAGATTCTAAATACAGTCATATGAAAAAGTTTGGGAACCCCTCTCAGCCTGCATAATAATTTACTCTACTTTCAACAAAAAAGATAACAATGGTATCTTTCATTTCCTAGGAACATCTGAGTACTGGGGTGTTTTCTGAACAAAGATTTTTAGTGAAGTAGTATGAAATTAAATCAAATGTGAAAAACTGGCTGTGCAAAAATTTGAGTACCCTTGTAATTTTGCTGATTTGAATGCATGTAACTGCTCAATATTGATTACTTGCAACACCATATTGGTTGGATTTGCTCGTTAAGCCTTGAACTTCATAGACAGGTGTGTCCAATCATAAGAAAAGGTATTTAAGGTGGTCAATTGCAAGTTGTGCTTCCCTTTGACTCTCCTCTGAAGAGTGATGGCATGGGATCCTCAAAGCAACTCTCAAAAGATCTGAAAACAAAGGTTGTTCAGTATCATGGTTTAGGGGAAGGCTACAAAAAGCTATCTCAGAGGTTTAAACTGTCACTTTCAACTGTAAGAAATGTAATCAGGAAATGGAAATCCACAGGCACAGTTGCTGTTAAACCCAGGTCTGGCAGGCCAAGAAAAATACAGGAGTGGCATATGCGCAGGATTGTGAGAATGGTTACAGACAACCCACAGATCACCTCCAAAGACCTGCAAGAACATCTTGCTGCAGATGGTGTATCTGTACATCACTCTACAATTCAGTACAATTTGCACAAAGAACATCTGTATGGCAGGGTGATGAGAAAGAAGCCCTTTCTGCACTCATGCCACAAACACAGTCGCTTGTTGTATACAAATGCTTATTTAGACAAGCCAGATTCATTTTGGAACAAAGTGCTTTGGACTGATGTGACAAAAATTGAGTTATTTGGTCATAACAAAAAGCACTTTGCATGGCAGAAGAAGAACACCGCATTTCAAGAAAAACACCTACTACTTACTGTCAAATTTGCTGGAGGTTCCATTATGCTGTGGGGCTGTGAGGCTAGTTCAGGGACTAGGACTCGTTAAAGTTGAGGGTCAGATGAATTCAACCCAACATCAACAAATTCTTCAGGATAATGTTCAAGCATCAGTCACAAAGTTAAAGTTACACAGGGGTTGGATATTCCAACAAGACAATGTCCCAAAACACAGTTGGAAATCTACAAAGGCATTCATGCAGAAGAAGAAGTACAATGTTCTGGAATGGCCATCACAGTCCCCTTACTTGAATATCATCGAAAATCTATGGGATGATTTGAAGCAGGCTGTCCATGCTTGGCAGCCATCAAAATTTAACTGAACTGGAGAGATTTTATATGAAAAAATGGTCAAAAATACCTCCATCCAGAATCCAGACACTCATCAAAGGCTATAGGAGGTGTCTAAAGGCTGTTATATTTGCAAAAGGAGGCTCAACTAATTATTGATGTAAAACCTCTATTGGGGTACCCAAATTTATGCACCTGTCTAATTTTGTTATGATGCATATTGCATATTTTCTGTTAATCCAATAAACTTAATGTCACTGCTAAAATACTATTGTTTCCATAAGGCATGTCATATATTTAAAGGAAGTTGCTACTTTGAAAGCTCAGCCAATGATAAACAAAAATCCAAAGAATTAAGAGGGGTTCCCAAACTTTTTCATATGACTGTATTTAAAAAAATTGCATTTCATACAAAACTCCATGTTGATTGAACTGAACAGAACAAAAATGATTAGTTTAAAAAACAAATAAATAAATAAAATAAAATATATTCCATTCAAAATTCCATCCTTTTCAAAAATAATTAAGCTCTTTAGTAGTTAACTGATATTGTTATGATGATCTAGTATAAGCATCATATATTTTAATACTGTATGGAGAAATCATGCAAAGAGAAAATGTTTAATGCGGATATTCTAAATATTTCAAAAGTACCATTAACATCTGAAGCACAATAATTTAAAAGGCAAATGGTTTTATACAGAATTAAGAGTACAATCTGGGAAAAAACTGATAGCTTTTCCTCTTTTCAACAAATTTACTATTTAGAACTTCAAGATAAAAAAAATATTATTATTAAAGGATATCCAATGGAGAGATCATTAAGAAGCTGTAATGTCTTTGATGTGATTGGTTCACACCTTCCCCAGTACTTTAAATTGGTAATTCTTAAAGAGCATAAAAAAGACAAAAAACTTTTTAGTCATTCATTTATGTCAAAACACAACTAACAAAAAAACATTAATCAAGCTTCTAACAAAAATACATATTTAAATCAGTGACAAGTTTGGCTGCTTTAATGTGTTTACTCATTGCATCATAGGTGTTGGTGGATCTTAACTCTGAACTGCTAAAGCAATGTCACTTTATTGATGCTTAATTAAATCTGCGGATAAATGCAAAGGCTAATAGAGTAAGCTCAGGTAACAGTTATGCTTCAGGATGCTCCTAGCCATTCAGCATGGAACATTTTGGAATATTATACAGCTGACAAAGACCATTCACAAACAGGTAAACTGCTGTCACTAAAAGGAGCACTTGTCTTTTCACTACATTATTATACTCTATAGTATTGATAGTTGCTCGACATGCATTACAAAAATTACAATATCTGCCAACAAAAACTCCAATATCACTATACCTTAACACCAGCCAGTACTGTTGATAGTAGGCAGTCTGGTTCCATATACATACAGTATGGTGTTCTCATTATATCCTAAAAAATGCTTTTGGCTGACAGGAGCAGGTCTTAACAGATTAGTCTTTTCTGTCATACTGTACCTCAAGGTATGCAAACAGTTGTGATATTCTTATAAGACTCATTAAGGACTACAGTAATCCCTCGCGGCTTCACTCTATCGCGGATTTTATATGTAAGCATATTTAAATATACATCGCAGATTTTTTGCTGGTTCGCGGATTTCTGAGGACAATGGGTCTTTTAATTTCTGGTACATGCTTCCTCAGTTGGTTTGCCCAGTTGATTTCATACAAGGGACGCTATTGGCAGATGGCCGAGAAGCTACCCAATCAGAGCATGTATTACATATTAAATAAAACTCCTCAAATATATTGTGAGCACAGGGGCTGTTCGCACCCCTAGAAGATATGGCCGCTCCTCAAAAAACACTGAGAGATTACCTTCACATTGCTCTCTTCCTTGCTGGGCTTAAATGTGGCTGTTTTGTCAAGCGATATGCTTCCTGCATGGTGCTTCGCATACTTAAAAGCTTGAATGGCACATATTGATTTTTAATTGTTTGTTTTTCTCTGTCTCTCTCATGGTGTGAGCAGGGGGGGCTGTTCGCACCACTGGACGATACGGACGCTCCTCTAAAAAAATGCTGAAAGGCTACCTTTATATTGCTCCCTTCCTAGCAGCTGCGTTGTCCGGCGGTGCTTCGCATACTTAAAAGCCCAAACAGCCCTACTGATTTCTGATTGTTTGCTTTTTTCTCTCTATCTCTCTGACATTATCTGCTCCTGATGCGCACTCCTTTGAAGAGGAAGATATGTTTGCATTCTTTTAATTGTGAGACGGAACTGTCATCTCTGTCTTATTATGGAGCACAGTTTAAACTTTTGAAAAAGAGACAAATGTTTGTTTGCAGTGTTTGAATAAAGTTCCTGTCTCTCTACAACCTCCTGTGTTCATGTGCAAATCTGTGACCCAAGCATGACAATATAAAAATAACCATATAAACATATGGTTTCTACTTCACGGATTTTCACCTTTCGTGGGGGGGTCTAGAACGCAACCCCCGCGATAGAGGAGGGATTACTGTACTGATGTAAGCAGTATTTAACTAATTAAACCATTTTTTTCCTACTTAAGTAAGGCAAGCACTGCTAACACATTCTGATAAAACTAAATTGTATTTCTGTTACTGTACGTGACAAATGGATATCATTCAATAAAATAACACCAGGATAACACAGGAAAGATTAAGGGTAAAAGCCAAGCAAGTGTATAAGGAGGTTGGGGCTGATGGGAAAGCTCATCTTACAGTATGAGTGCAACTCTACACATACAGTAAGCAGATAAATCAAAGACAATACTTGGGTGGATGGCTATGCACAAGTAGTGGGTGTCATGCAAGCACATATGCAGGGAACAAAAGCAAGAAAGAAAGTGGCACATTTGAAGTACTCATACATAATTGCTATTAGAAGCTAGACAGCAGGTCAGTTAGTATGAGCCTGGGGCCTTGGAACCTGGGAAACCTCTACCATGGCAGAGTGAGGCCAAGGAGGGCTTGGTTAAAAGGCAAATATATATTGTGATCTATAAGGAATAGCACATGGCCTTAAGTGAGAAGAACTAGGACCATGCTTTTCCTTTTAAGGGTATGGTCAAAAGGACATGAATAAGTCTAGTCATTAACATCCAGATCATTAAGGGGCAGCACAGAGTTCTTGACAATGCTGTCTTTTTAACTAATGCAGACTAGAAGGCGCAACAGAGACTTGGCTTTTTAATGGCCACAAGGTGCTAAGAAGTGCAATAGATGTTTTATGACCTACAAACAAATATGAAACTGAGAATAAATCCCTGGTCTAAAAAGGGACAGAAAGTTATATGAATTTTCATCACAACTACAGAGAAAAAAAATATTACATACATTTTGCCAATGAACACGCTCAGCACCATTGTTTCATCATTTAGTCCTAAAACTTCAGACAAACGTCGATACAGCTGCCGAATAGAAATACAACAATTAAAACATCAAAGTAATAACAGATTTTTAAAAAATGTCTATTAAATGGATAGGGTCTGCAACATTTGACCCTAAAGTGCTATGTTTCGGTCTAAATATTCCACAAATGTTTATGACGGCTTTCTCTGCTGCATTTGGTGAAAATAATATGATTAAAGCATTATTCATTTAATTTGAACGTACAATGGCATGCAAAAGTATTAAATCCCCTTGAAAGTCCTCAATTTTCTGCATGGCAAAATATTTGTACACATATTTGTCCATGTATTTTAATGTGAACTCTGATGCAATAACAATATATTTCCAAAGTCAAAATAAACCATTCTCTGTAGATATTTAACTGAAGAAGAAAAACTCAAAAGTTAGTGTTTTTCTTAAGTATTTAAACCACTCTGCTTTGGAAGATCCAGGTTTACACAAATGACAAATTAATCACAAATGTCATAAAGGTAACAGCTATTTGACCATAACTAAACACAATTAGGTACTACTTGTGAGCTCTTTATATCACACTGGATATGAAAAGCACCCTTTCTAAGGGCCATAGTCTTAGTTGGATAATCACTGCAAAAATGGGGACAAAAGGAGCATTTTGCTGATATGAGAAACAAAGTCACTGAAATACACAAGGCAGGAAATAGCTACAAAAAAATACCGAAGGATATGAAATGTCCTGTTAAGCACTGTTGGATCAATCATTAGAAAATGAAAGGTTCATCACAGTACCCAGACTTACTACAACAGGCTGTTCCTCAAAGCTAAACATCAGTCAAGATGTTGACTGGTGAGAGAGGCTACTAAAAATCCAACCATCACTCTCAGAAGTCTGCAGTGCTCTCTGGCTGAAACTGGAGTGAGGATGCATGGGTCCACAATTTCAAGAACTCTTCATAAAACAGGCCTCTATGGGAGGGTAGCAAGAAAGAACCCATTTCTTAAGAGGGTCCACATAAAAGCACATATAACATTTGCTGCAAAGCTCGAGAAAGACAGAGTTAAGATGTGAGAGGAGGTTTTATGGTCAAATGAGACAAATACAATTTTTTGGCCAGACTTCAAAGATGTATGGGTGATGTAAAACTAAAACTGCCCAAGCCTCAAGAAACACCATCCTACAGTGAAATATGGTGGTAGCAGCATTGTCCTATGGGGATGCTTTTCATGTACTGAAACTGGGAATCTTGTCAGAGTTGAAGGGACAGTGGATGGACACAATTACTGGCCGATACTGAAGGAGAACTTGTTCCACTTTGCTATGAACCTACAGCTTGGAAGAAGATTCATCTTCCAACATGGCAATGTCCCTAAGCATAAGGCCAGAGCGACACTAGAATGGCCCAAAAACAGAAAGATGAATGTTTTGGAATGGCCAAGCCAAAGCCATAATTTAAACACTATTGATAATCTGTGGCACTATTTAAAAACTACTGTCTACAGGCACCATCCCACCAACCTAGAGGATCTCTATAAAATCTGGCAGGAATAATGGGGAAGAATAACTGTGGAAAAATGTGCAAAACTGGTACATACTTACCCCCAAAAGAATTAAGGTATCAAAAGGGCTCCCAACAAAATAATAAGGTGTAGTGCTTGAATGCCTATGCAAACACTAACTTTTAAATTTTTCTTCTACAGTTAAATATCTTCAGAAAATAGTTTATTTTGACTTTGGAAATATATTGTTATAGCATAAGAGTTCACATTAAAAATACTGAAAGGATAATGTTGTGTGCAAATCTTTTGTTATGCAGAAAATTATGAGGACTTTCAAGGAGACTGAATACTTTTGCACGCCACTGCATGTTTCAGACCAACAATATTACTAATAAAGCCAGTGTTAAAACATTATTTTATTTGTTTCCAGGAGATGATGGAACACTAATCCATTCAGCAATTTTCTCATACTGCTCAATACAGCCACATGTTTGCCACAGGTAACAGCACTGGGAAAAAGTATGTCATACTCAAATTTAGGCACTTAATAGGCTTAAGACCTCAAAAGACAAAATAGGAATAAAATAGGTTTCTGAAGAAGAGACTAAAACATGCAACATATCTGTAGTGTACTTCATATGGGAGAAAGTGAAGAATTACCTTCGAGGACTTTTGAACCTGGTCACCAATATATATTTTCCGAAACTGCTCAAAAAAGCTCAGCATGGCCAGTTCTAGTTTTTCATTCCCAGCCTGAGCGAGGCGAGAGTCTGTCAGATTCATCAACTGAAGAACCCTGAATAGCAAATGAACTTCAGTATTAATATTTAAATAAATAAATAAATAAATAAATAATCATCCTGGACTTTTTTCTGACATAATTAAAATCCTTACCTACAGACTAGCTCTCCATCCATGGCATCTTGTTCATCCGTGCTTGCAAATGACACTCTCCCACCAATTACAGCACCAATTATGTATACAAGCCATGTTAATCTCCCTGTTTAAATTTCAAGACATTAAACAAAGATTATTCAATTTAGAGTGCCTATTATATTCGCAATGCTTATATAAATATGACAACACGCTAACAATAACAAGATAAATAAAGGCAAATATTTTCAAATGTACCTTTGATAATAACAAATATTTTACAGAGTAATTTTAAAAGTATATAGTTATCATAATCCAGCTAACTCTCACAAAACAAAAATGATAGTTTTTCAGAAGATTACCTGAAGTAACCTATCTGCTACCATGCTCACCAAGACTACTTTAATCTGCTTGCAACTTTTTACAAAATAAAAATGAGGGTTACACTTTATATTATTCTTTGTGATATAAACACTCTTATAATTGACTCATAAATCTTCACAAATTACAGTTTACAGCTATAATACAGTTATCGCAAATATACCAGCTATAATATAAATGTAATATACTGTATATATACATTGCAAAAAGTGAGGCAATATAATTAGATACAACATATGACCAAAAGTCTTTGGACAATTGACCACCACACTTGTATGACATTGTTGGACATGCTATTCCAAACCCCTGGGCATTAATTGGAATTCCATCCCCACAACCCCCTTTGTGACTATAACAGCTTCCATACTTCTGAGAAGGCTTTCCACAAAAATGTGTCTGTTGGAAATTGTACCCATTTAGCCAAATGAGTATTTGTGAGGTCAGGCACTGATATTGAATGAGAAGGTCAAACTTGGAAGCGGCATTCCAATTCATCTCACAGGTGTTCAACAGAGCTTAGTGGGCCACTCAATTTCCTCCACACTAAACTCGACAAACCATGATTTTATGGACCTGTCTTTATGTACAGTGTCATGCTGGAACAGAAAAGAGTCTTCCCCAAACTGTTGCCACTCAGTTGGAAGCACACAATTGTTTAAAATGTCTTTATATGCTGAAGCATTTGCAGTATCCTTCACTGGAATCAAGTGACCTAGCACAAACCCTGAAAAACATCTGCAGACCATTATCCCTCTTCTACCAAAATTTACAGTAGGCACTATGCAGTCCCGAAGGCAGCATTCTCTTGACATCCGTCAATCTCAGATTTATCCATCGGACTGCCACATAATGAAGCGTGATTCACCATTCCAGAGGACATGTTTTCACTACTCCAGAGTGCACTAGTGGGGTACATTTCAATACTCCAGCCAATGCCTGACATAGTGATCTTAGGCTTGTGTGCAGCCAGTCAGCCATGGAAACCCATTTCATGAAGCTTACAACACAAAGTTCTTGCTGCTTCCACAGGCAACTTGGAACTCTGTTGTTAGTTATACAAAAAAGTAAAGGTGATTTTTATGTGCTATGCATTTTATTATTTGGCAGATATGCATTTGATCATTTGGCCGCCCTTCTCTATGAATTTGCTTGGTGTGCCACTTCATGGCTACTAGATGTTTCCATTTCACAATAATAACACTTAAAGTTGAACTGGGCAGATCTAGCAGAGCAGAAAGTTCACATACTGATTTTCCAGGAAAAAAAAAGCTCTTTGAAGGCATATGGCCCCATGCTTGATTAAACACATTTAACAAACATTTCCTAATGATCAATGATATATTGTGTAGGTTGATTAACTGAAATGCAAACAGCTGTGTAAAACAAATAAAACTCGGCAAGTGAGAACCATACTAAAAGGGCAAGGTTCTGGTAGATGTGGTGGTTCAACCTGCAAATTTGTATACCACGACAAAACTGAGCACAGCAACAAGACATAAGATGGCCATACTGCATCATGAAGGTCTGTTCAAAGCAGAAATTTTGCAGCAAACAGGTGTTTCTGTATGTGCCATCTAAATTCTTCTGCAGAAGGACAACAAACTGGCAAGGCTGAGGACTGGAAAAATCAGCCATAATATAATGAGTGTAGCAAATTAGAAATACACTGATACCTTGAGATACAAGTTTAATTCATTCCGTGACCGAGCACGTTAAGTCAAAATGCTTGTATCTCAAATCAACTTTCCCCATTGAAATTAATTGAAATGAGATTAATTCGTGCCAGACCCCAAAAAACCACCCCAATTTTTTGTTAAATGTTTTCAACATAAGAAAAATGTATTAATAATGAACAAATATTGTATACAAACAAAATAAAACCTAATACATAAAAGGGATTATAAAGAAAAAAACAGATGTTGGCGAAGCTGATTAGCGTAATTTTTTTTCTTTCACTTCACCTTTGCTTAACTTAATTTTCTTCTTCACTAGTTTTTTTTCTTTTTGCCATGCTTTCATCACTTTCATTCTCAAGGCGTTTCAATAGAAACCTGTCCAAGGAGCTTCGTTTAGTCCTCCCCTTTATGAGTTAGGCAAGTGTCATTAAATAGCGCCGCTGCACGATTAGTTGCAACTGGTGTTTCTTTTCAATAAAGGCAAGCGTTAAGCAAGTGTCATTAAATAGTGCTGCTGCACGATCAGTTGCAACTGGTGTTTCTTTTCAATAAAGTCAACTGTTAGGCAAGTTTCATTAAATAGTGCAGCTGCACGATCAGTTGCAACTGGTGCTTCTTTTCAATAAACTCAAGTGTTAGGCAAGTGTCATTAAATAGCGCCACTGCACAATCAGTTGCAACTGGTGTTTCTTTTCAATAAAGTCAAGCGTGAGGCAAGTGTCATTAAATAGCTCCGCTGCACGATCAGTTGTAACTTTTTCAGGGCGTTTCTTTTCTTTAAAGTTCAAAACTTTTTCCCACATTGCAAGCACTTCCTTTATCTCACTTTAAGAGATAACCTCCTCCACCATACTGATCTCCTGCAGAACCTCCGTATGTTGCTGCGTCTGTAGTTCCGTCAACTCCTCTGTCGTCAGTTCCTCGGAATGCTCTTTGATGGCTTGTATTTCGGATTTTGGCTTGTAACTCAAGGCAAAAAATCGACCTAGTCACGGCTCGTATCTCAAAAAACTCATACCTTGGGGGACTCGTATCCCAAGGTACCACTGTACATCAGGCTTACTTCCCCTCAAAATCAGAAGATGTTCAGCACTGCTTCCAGCTCAGAACTGGCAAAAACTACTGGAACTCTTGTTCACCCTTCTACAGTCAAGGAGAAGACTAATGAAAAGTGGTCTTCATGGAAGAGATGCAAAAGCCATTCTTCCAAGATGGATATAAAACCATACCTCACACCTATGCACAAAAGCATAAAGATGGCAGTGCAGAAAAATGGCATCAGCTGCACTGGACTGCTAAATCAAAATTAGTAATAGGTGTTGTACCATGTTAGCCATTATACGTAGATATAATGAGAAGTCAAGCAAAATGACACCTTTTATTGGCTAACTAAACAATTACAATATGCAAGCTTTCGAGGCAACTCAGGCCCTTCTTCAGGGTTCAGACATTTTAGGTTCAGACAGAAGGCAACATTTCTGCTGAAGGGCTACAGAGCATTACATGGATGAATGCCTGCAGGTAACACTGAATCACAGCTGAATTTCTACAAACAGAGTTGGTAACTTGATCAAAATTAATGGTCCGTCACTGCTAGAACGATGGATAAATTTTTCAGTTCCAGCTTCATTCTACAGCATGAAAATTACCATAAACACATGTCCAAAATCTTAAAAAATATATATCTGCAGAAAAAAGAGGAACAGGGAATCCTGCAGCAAATGTTACTGTTTCCATATAGCCCTGATCTCATCATCTTCAATCCCTGTCTATAACAACTTGCAAGCAAGAAAAACACCAAAGTCTGAAGCAGAACTGTCGATGGTTCTCCAAGAGGCCTAGAATAACATACCATGCAAGTACCATCAGAAACTGCATTTAAGTATACCTAACAGAATTGCTGCTGTATTTAAGGAATGTGGTGATTACACTAGATATTGATTTTGTTTATTTCTGTGTACTTCACTTTCAAGGAAGTTTATTAATTAATAAAAACAATTCAAGGTATTATTTGTAAAAGCATTTCTGCTTAACAGCATTTTTTCACACTATATGTTTGTCTACCTTTCTATCTCTTCCTCCCTCTCTAATTTATATTTATATATATATATATATATATATATATATATATATATATATATATATATATATATATATATACAGTATCTATATATATAAAATCCCTATGTGCGTCCAGGTGTCCGTGTGTGGGTGTCTTCTGGTGAAGTGCGCATGCGCGGGGCACGGTGCAATGCGCGATATTACTGTCAGAGAAAGTTTGAGGCGTTTTACAGAAATACAAACCAGTATTACTGCGAGAGGAAATTAAAGGTACACAATACAGTGACGCATATTACAGCCACATACAAGCCAGTATTACTGTCAGAGGAGATTAAAGACATATTACTGACGCGCACGCCTGTATTACTGCCAGAGAAAATCAAAGGTATATTACGGACGTACAAGCCAGCGGACGTACAAGACAGTATCCTTCAATAAGGGCGCGCACAAAAAGGTGAGCCTCAAAAGGGCGACCTCAATTGGGCGCAGCGAATAAAGGCACGCATAAATAAAGATCTGCACCTTTGTTGCTCTTCACATATTCCAGAGCCATTTGAACTAAATTATCTACGAACGCCTTTATTCGCCGCGCTCAATTGAGGTCGCCCTTTTGAAGCTCGCCTTTTTGTGTGCGCCCTTATTGAATAGAGCCATACAAGACAGTATTACTGTCACAGAAAATTAAAGACACACAATACACGGCGGCAGCCCACGAAGAACGGTCAGCTCAGCAAGTAAACATCAACAAAAGAAAGGCTGAAAGAAAGAAAAATACGACCAACAAAAAAGAATGAGGTCAAAGTCCCTTGCCATTTAATATAGACTGATTCTACTAATGTTTATGCACTACTGTTCTAGCGCCCGTTATTGTAACGGGCTAAATGACTAGTATATATATATATATATATATATATATATATATATATATATATATATAGTAACAAAGGCGCTATATTGCACCCACCCCGACACAGATTAGACACGGGAGGCACGTATAAAAATAAACTTTTATTTTTCTTCAGCTGGAGGGCACGTCTTCCCTGTAATCCCCCCCCAGCCACAACACAGTCCCCAAAGCACACACTATACCACCAAAACACTCCTCTCTCTTTCTCTTCCACCACCACTCCTCCACAAGCTTAGTCCTCCTCCTCCTCCCAACTCTGGCTGTTGAGTGGTAGTTGCTGGCTCCTTTTATGGCCCACCCGGAAGTGCTCCAGGTGCTTGATCACCTGTTTCCAGTTGCACTTCCGGGTGGGGCTGAAGATTAGGGATGTGGAGAACTCCATCTGCGAGAGGCCCTGCGAGAGACTGAGGCACCGCTCCAACCCAGGGGGGCAGCCATCCAGAGTCCAGGGGGAGGTACTGCACTGTCTAGGGCTGCTCCCCCTGAATACACATTGAAGTGGCGTCCCAGCCGTCTGCCACAATATATATATTATGGACAGATGTATTACAGACAAAAAGAAGGCATTGCCAATGAGATCTCAGTTATCAGGACTCCTAACCGAACTGGTTATGCAGCAATTCGAAAGCATTAATTCTTTTCAGACCAAAACTTTGAATACACAAAGTTGATGAGAGACCAGCTGAATGTTTCCACAACCACAACAACTCAGTATTCCTGGCAATTCAGTTCACTATGGAAAGAGAAATGAACAGATCCATCAACTTCCTGGACATCTCAATTGAAATATGTAACAACGACACTTTGGTTACAAGTGTTTATCGTAAAGAATGTTATGTTACACTTTGGTAGCAATCACCCCTTACCACATAAACAGAGTTGTGTTAAAACATTGTTTAAAAGGATATGTACCCACTGAAATAAAAAACAAGCCAAAAAGAAAGATGTAATCTGTTCCATCTTTTTACATCAAAAGGCTACCCCAAGACATTTAGCAAACAATGTTTACACAGGAGACACCCCAGATTTCAGCAAACAATTGGCACCAGCCCAATCTCCTATTCTACCTGGTATAGTCTTCCTTATCGCCGTGGCGTATCTGAAACCGTAGCACACTTCCTCTCTAAATCAGGCATTAAAGAGGCACATAAAGTGTGAAAAACTCTACAGACAGTTCTTTTTAATGACAAATGCTAGAAACATATAGCAGAGACACAAAATGCGGTATACAATATACCATGTAGTGCATGTTCAGCTGTATAACAGGGACAAACGTCTAAAACACTCACAATATGCATACAAGAAAATTACAATGCTGTCAGAAGGAAAGACCCACAGTCTCTGCTATATGCAAATTTCAATTCAACCAGACACACGTTTAATTGGAACATGGTTCAAGTAAGATTCCCGGCAAATATGAAGACTGCCAGAGAGATGACTGAATCGTGGCTATCAAATGAAAAAACCATTAACAGACACGTGGACATGAACCAAGCATACACAGACTTAAAAAGAAGAACATCCAAATAACAAAAATATTTTTAAGACATACACACTCTGATCCCCACCTTACTAAATCCATGCCCATCTCCTCATTTGCTATTTGCTAATCATTTTCCTCTGATGATGACACCTTGCAGGAGCTGAAAGCTCAGGAATAAAAGACTATTTTAAGATATGAAATACATTTTCTCCCTTTGTAGACTTCTTGCTATAAATATACAAACAGTATCACAGAACTTCGGTTCCATCTATCTATATATCTATATCTATATATACTGTATATTGTGGTGTGTGGCCAGCTAAATATTCCGGCCCTCACCCCCAGGCCGCTAGGTGGAGCTCTCCCAACAGCGTGGACGTTCCCCAAATTCCAGCAGGGCCTCATGGACTTTGTAGTTTATATGCACAGCCCTGCTGGATACCATGGGGACCACCAGGAGTCACTGTGGGGAGGCTGCCGGACTCTTACTTGCCCTATAACCCAGAGGTGCATCATAATCACATGACAAGAGGAAACAACGTGTTTCTGCGTTGAAGAAAGGAGCTTTTTATCCGACCAGGAAGTGTTCATGATCACATGGACAGAAGGGAGAAACACTTCCGGGTCATGGACTATATAAAGGACTCTGGGAAACCAGTACGCTTAGCTGAGCTGGGAGGAAGGGTGGCGAAGTGTCTGGGAGTGTGGAGGATTGATTACTGTATTGTTTATTGATTATATGAGCATTGTGGAGTGTAGGTGCTTTGTGCACTTTATTAGTGTCCAAATAAATACTTCTTGGACGGCTTTTACCTGGTGTCGAGTCAGAGGGTTCAAGAAGACGATATGGGCCTCAATCTGTCACAATATATATCTTTATATATATATATATATATATATATATATATATATATATATATATATATATAGATATATATACACACACACACACATTTATATTGTTGAATATCATTGAATATATACACACACGCACAAACAGTAAATACACAAACTATAAAGAATTATTTTCTCTTAATCCCAGACAAAATGAGAATGATGCTCATGGAAAGGGTCTTGTGGCCACTAAAGAATGTTAATTTACAAATTAAATCTGATTTAAATACTGGAAGGAGAATAGTCTTCTTCCTGAGAACAGCAGAACTGTTTGGTAGTCACTCATAGCATACATGCATCTGAACCTGATGGTTGTGTACTTTCAGCTTCCTCCAATAATGACAAAACTTTGTCAAATGAAAACGTACAAAAGAATACAGAGCCTCAGTTACAAAAGGAAGACACAAATTTAGAATTTGTATTTAAAAAGGCATAACACATAGATAATGAGTATTAAAAAGAGTGAGAAGCACACAATTTGAAAACTCCACATTTCAAAATATAAAAAATGTTTCTTGTACCATGTGATATCACACTGCACATTATAAAGAGCAGTTAGTTGTTCCACAGTTTCAAAGGGAGTATGTCTTGCTCACTAAAATATGTTACAAGGCCATCTGGGTGATAGGAATAAAAGGGAGCATATTTTAAAACATTTCTATTGAGTTACATCTCATTAAAAATCTAGAACAATTTCATAAATCTTGTCCCAATTGTTGAATACTGTCTACATATCAACCCGCACATGCACTGTTAATAAATATTCCAGTTATGATGTTTCTTTTAAAAGAGTAGAAATGGACATTGGTGGCCACTACCAAAAGTAAAAATGGATATCTTTATATTTTAGTGTTGGTCGATTATGCAACCAGGTATCAGAAAGTGGAAGGATCTTGAAGCCATTAAATGAGGTTTTCATTCACATTGGTAAACCTTGTAACATTTTTAACAGATCAGGATACATGCTTTACTTGAAGAGTTATGAAAGAATTGCATAATACTTTTGCTTTTGACATCTTTTTGTATCCATCCCATGACTTGTGCCTGTCCAGAACTTTATCCTTGAGATCTGTTGAAAGTGCCTTTCCACCCATAGTCAATTGTTTGCTTTCAGGTGCACTACCGAGCACTGGAATGCTCCCGGAATAGCCATATTTAGACTAAACTAATCAAAATGATTACAGTTGATTACAGGTGGAAGTCAACTACCTTGGTTTAAATGATTATCACTTACACCTGATTGAGTTTATAAGTATTATTTGGGAGGGGAGTGATCCTTTATCAGTCTCAGAGATTCTTGTTTTTTTATTTATTATTATTTTTCTAAACTGTTGCTATTATATTGTGGACTTGGATATTCTAGTTTGGATCGCTAAAATATAGCTGAAAAAATATTTTTGTGTTTTCACTGCAGGCTATATAGTAACAAAATGTGAATATTTTCAAAACAGGTGATTCTTATACCCACTGTATATCACTAACATTGAGTTAACACTATAATGTCATCAAAATCGACTTTTAACAGGTCAAGTGTTTATGCATATACAGTAGTGAGGTGCTCCTGTAGTTGCATGAGAGCATATCTGACTATCTGTTATCAAACACAGCAGAATATGTTGGCTTATGAAATGCAACTCTGAGCATCATTTAAGATAATTTTGAAAATCATAGCATGAAACATTTCCCTGTTTTATTTGGTTTTGGTATTTTGGTATTGTGAGGACCTGGCTGTGTTTTGAACTTTTGACAATAAAAATCTTGTTACTCCGGAGTAAAAGACTTAAAAAAAAAAAAAAAACAACACATTTTATTCTACTGAAAGTAAAAGTCGTAAGTTATTAATTTCATAAAATACATACTGAAATTCAAAACTGTTTAAGTGCATTCTTACATTTACCAATAAATCTTAAACAGCTTTTAAAAATACTTGTTGACATTAATACAAACAGATTTGTGGACATAAGCACTGAAGAAGAAGAAAAGATGAACCAAAAAACAAAACACATACACACACAAAAAAAAACAAACTGGATTTTCTGTTCTTTCTAGAACAGAAACACTTCTATTAACTGAAATAATTTTTTTAGTAAATACCTTCTTGTACCGCAACATCCATAGCACTTGCATTACTGGACTGTAGCAGCTCCTGATATGATTGAGCCGACTGGTCAAAAAGTTGCACAAGAAGAGCACAAGTCTTTTCATACTCGCAGCGACCAATTGTGGAAAGTTGATCCAGCTGCTGCTGAACAAGGCCAGTGTCATCCAAGGGATCCTCAAGACCGTCACTGTAAGGAATAACATTTAAAAATATTGTTACACTTTCTGGCCTAGGCAATGTCTAGAAACTCACTGAGTTTTTTTTAAAGAGTGCGGTCCCAGAAATTGGACTAAGTTCTATATATATATATATATATATATATATATATATATATATATATATATACACATACACGCAAGGCTCAAGTAAGCTTCAAGGCTTAACCTTCTAGTCGTGCCAGGTGTTTATCAGCTCATTGTAGTGAACAAAATGTACGGTATCAAAAAAATGTCACATGCAGCTTTTTCTTGGCGTCAATTTCTGCCAAAATCCAGATAAGTGCAAAAAAAACATCTGTATTGCGTTTACAAGTACAGTTTGCATATTGCTTATCTCAAGGTGACAAGTAACTCAAAATTGACATCCGACCGTATATGACAAACATATGTGGAAATCATTTTCTTTCTTCCTAGATTACACACACGCTATGCTGCCAGAGGGTGAACCCAGTCGCAGCAGTGATGTTTCACTGCCTATTTTGCTGTATCAGGAGGATTTTTAACACAAGGAGGTCAATGTTCAGTCTAATAAAGCCAACTGATCCATATTTCACAGATCCAATGAAGGATGAACCTCAAATCCCAAAGGGTTAAAAACACTCTGGACTACCTGATAACTACCTCCCCCCCCCCCCAACCCCCCCACAGGTAAACACACAAAACTACAATCTGGGCTACAGGTCGACATTTACCAAAGGCAAATGAATGTGAATTTACTGTCATACTGAAGTCAATGAAGCGCCACTACAAAACACAACTTAAATGCCTAGGCTGCTCAGAGCGCATTCATTTAAGCAAGATTTGAATGCCTATGTGGAAAGGGCCTTACATCTGCAGCCGCTGTCACTGACAATGTTATATCTATATAGAAAACTAAAATTGTTCAGTATTTTATCTTTCTTAACAATGACAAAAACCAGAATGAAAAAACAATGTATATAAAAATTGTACAGAGGAAAAAGCTTGGGGAGAAACAAGTACCTATATATTCCTATCTTTTCATTTCTTCAATTTTCCTAACTGTATTTTAGGGTTGTGGTGAGCCACAGATGATTCTGCCATCACTGAACTGAAAATCAAGAATGAACTTGATGGAATATCACTATATCGCATGTCATTGTCATATACATCAGGCCCCTTACAACATGCAAATTAAACTAACATGCGTATCTTTCTACAGTAATACGGGAGAAAAACACTTACCGCAATATGATGTGGACAGATTCTAATCGAGAAGTAATATAAGCCTTTGTGACTTCTGGTGTGTAGGTCTCAAGCATGTGGGGTTCTGTGGCTTTAACATAGGGTACAGAAGCTGCCAATCGTTGCCAAAGACTTAGTAGGTAGTGTACACTATTTGGAGCAAACTCCCAGTGCTGTGGAGAAGTAAACATAGAATTAACACAATGTCTAAATATGAATGAATAAATGCAAAAAAAGAAAATAAATGTTGATCTATTTGAATTTCTATTACATAAAAACAAAACACTGATTTTCTAACTTATTTAATGACTTTCAGAGGTAGGGAGAGCCATTCCTTTCTTCACAATCAAGGAATATATATGAATTAGCCACATGAAATTATGTTCTAAAGTGAAACACTCATATATTAAAAAATGCTTTTTCTAAGGGTTAAATGGTGTAAATAGAGAACCAGTCTTAATATGAAAAAAAAAACTTAAAACTTATCGAATATGTCCACATTCAAGCAGCAAGGGTTTTGAATTAAAACAAAAAATATGCCTTCTGTGTTCAAATGCATTTTTATAACCATAAATAGAAACTAGAAGTAATATATTTTATCACAAATTCTAAGTACTGTTTTTCTTAAAGTAAGGATACATTTCCAGCCTGCTTGTCTGCTCTCAGCATCTGTCATGAGTGGTGTTTTTATTAATTTTCCAAGCCATTAATTCAGCCTGCAAATTTTTCTTCTCTTTTATGTCAATGGTCGTTTCATCAATGATAATGTACTACCACAGTTTTTAACAGACAACTCATATTGATGTGTACCAAAATAATTTTTTTTCCTGCGCATTGTGCAGTCAAATCAAAATTTTTATATACAATGCTGGCACGCATCTTGAATTACATACTGACACAGTGGTTTAATGGAAGAATCATACTCATTTTTTACCCCCTAAATGGTGCCTTTGCATCAGTCCTTCCAGCTTCACCATGGTACATTCTCGGATAGGTTTCAGTATCATACCAAGAAAAACAGCTATATATTTTTGCAATTTAATGTGTTCATTTCTGTTCACATTAACTTGCCAGCACTGTACTTTTCACCTGCAGCTTGCTCAAGTCACTGTGTTCCATATCTTCTCTCTTCTCCACATGGAACTGGTGTAGGCAAATGTGCTAATTATGCTCCAAGTGCATGGAAAAAATAGTATGTTATTCTCAGTGATTTTATGTATGTATTTTACCTATCTGAAATCATGAATCATGGAACGATTGGGGATAGGTTGTGGAGGGGGCTACTTTTTGTATACTACATTTTGTGTTATTATATTTTACATAGCCTGCAGGGAGAGATTCATGTTGATGGGGAGTGGCAGCCTGGAGGTTATTGGTAATGCACGCAAATAAGACTTTGGAAAAGTGGGAGAGAAAATAATTGAGGACAGCTTGTTTTGAGTGAGTAAAAGTAATTAGTAAATTTCACTGTTTCTTGTTAGTAGGCCACTATTCAACCCCATAATATAATAAGAAAGTTCAAAGTTGTGGTTCATAATATGAAGTTCTTCACCAATCTCTGTTTATCCACAATCTCCATTCTCTTGCAGTAGATGCTTTCTGTAGCAAAACAGTTTTTAATATTGGTCTATGATCTTCTTCATCACAAATAGAGAAAGACTGTCAATGATTGTAAGTGTGACATTTTTTTCAGTGACTATTGTCTACGCATCTATAGGACCTGGATAGCAACACCAGCAGAAGAGGGTTTTTTCGAGGTGGAAACAATATGCTAGGTGAAACCATGGGGATGAAATGCTTAAGTGGAGGGAGAAAAGCAGTAACACACAGTAAGTATTCTCTTAAAATCTCTAAACCTTACAACATTTTTTCCTCCCATAGAAGTCAACATGGACACACTGGTTTACAATTTGTGTGCAATCTCAAGATGCAAATCAATACTCAGTAAGTTCTAGGCTTCTATATTTGATAGGATTTTAAGAACTTTGCTTTTAATGCCCTATGACCCCCAATTTTAGAAGCAAAAACAGGCATAATTAATATATACCATGAATCTGAAAATACAACACTGAGTTGAAAAATACCGAACTTGTCCTTTAACCATGATGAAGTTATCCCGGTGCTCATCACCGAGAACAGTCTGAAACTTCAACCTGGTAAAGTTCATATCAGAAAAGGGAGACTCATAGACATTTGTCAAGCCAAACAGTGCAGCCACCTTCTTACAGTGCCCATTTTGTGCTGAAATTTTTAACAGCACCAATCTTACTCTTCCCTTTTCAAACTGCAATTTCACTGTTCAAATTCTTTGCTATATTTTTTAGAAAGGCTTGTTCCAATAGATCATTCAGTGTCAGATAACAATGTGGTATGCTCATGTCATGCTTTCAAACCAACACCCTCACCAAATTATGCAGAGTTACATCTTTTTCCTGCTAAGACATCCAATTTGTGAATGCATCAAAATGCTATAGATACATTCTAAAGACACTTCATTCAAAAACACCTTGAAATCTGATACTCTGAAATTTGCCATAATGGAATTTAAGATCTCACGTGTTGGACACAGGGGCCCGAGGTGTATCTTAACATTCTCTAAAACATTACGAGATACTAAGAAGGAGAACAATACAACACCAAAGCTAACAGCCTTTCCTTTTTCACCCTTAGAATGAAGAAATAAAATTGGGATGAACTGTGGATGCCACTTCGGTTGTTAACCCGACTCCTTCCATTCCTGTTGCTATTCACATTTTATGGAGGCTGGAAGTCAGCATTAATTTATCAGCCAGCATTCAAATGTGATGTTTCGGAGCCCATGGAAGCATATTTTTACTTTGTGCTGACATTAAAGAGGGGTTCCACCAAGGAACCCTATCCCATTATATGTATCTCTGGTTCATATTTCCATACATGACATGATCTAATCTCATTACTCTGGCTCAGAAGGTCTGCTGTTGGATAATAGAGTTCAAAAAAAAGAAAAAGCAGGGACTAGAACTGACAAATTTTCCTCAAAAGAAATGCTTTCTAGATCCAGACACCAAAAACATGTCTTTGTGTGCCACTGCTTGTCAGAATTTTTTTTTCTGGCCGCCTCAAATTCCTCTGCACCTTTGTTTTGCAAATGTGTCAGTCAGCACAAGCAGCCTGCTATCCCATCCTCCACCCACTCAGCTGAAGTCAGTCTCAAAATTCTCCCAGCTCGTCTGTTTTTTCTGGGTGTGAGGTTCCTTGAATTGAATAGGTTAATAATATATCATTATTTGGAATACATACATTTCGTGTGTGTTCCATATCTACAACGATCTGGGTAAATGTAGGATGACAGGAAATGCAAGCCAAGAAATGTTTAACACAAGTAAAAAGTAGACTTTTTAAACTTTTCATGTTCTACTAATAATTGGCAAAATCACTGACGTGAAGTGTATAATATATGAACACTGAAGTCCAAATATCAAATAAACACTTTCAAAAAAGGTACAACAAAACAAGTACACTTTTATTCAAGAATATAACCAAAGTAAAAGAAATGATTCAATTTAAGTGTTGCTGTCTGTTGTGATGTGATATTTTGCATATAAGTTGATAAATATTTTGTATGTCTTTATTTGTAACTTAGGCAAAACTAAGTCAGGTAAGTGAATTTTACGACAGAATTGGGGGAAGTGCTTGAAACAAGTTTGGTAAATGTTTCTCTGAAATCTCTCAACCCCCACACAAAGCCAAGCTGCCTAACTGGCAAGCTTTAGCTTAACATATGGTTTGGAGGGTAGGTGTGAAGGTGTTCTATTCCCCCATTGGTCTTAAGTATGGCTGTTTGGAACTGGCTTGTATCAGAAGCCTTTAAGTACCATGATGTCCTATTGGCTCTAGGGGTTGGACAGAAAATCTATAAATTTGCTTGCTTACCTCACACACTCTCTCTCTTACCAAACTGATGAACTGAAAAGGACAACACAATGAAGAGCACAGCTCGGCAGCCATATTGAGACAGGCATGAGGCCTGTTCTGAAGAAAGCCGACCACAAATGATGCCTTAACTAGAGACATTTTAAGTAACTAACAAGTCTGTGTGCCACCTGAAACTACGCATCACCATTTATCAGGTTGTATGGTTGCCAATATTCAAATGTACTTTGCATATTGTTATTATTTACTGTATGAATATGATCAATAATACATTGTTTAAACTGTAACTTAACTCCTGCTTGTCTTTTACTACACCTAATTGCCTGAGGTTATACAGGTAGAAGGGAAGGTGGGGAGAAGTTATATACTATAATACCTTATAAACAGTGGTAAGTCTGGGAGATTTGAGGCATTCTGACAAAGGCTACAGATTAATAATACAAAGGGGAAAGTAGAGCAATATATTACTCTACCAAGACAAAACACGGTCAATAAGTAAAAACCAAAGCTCAAATATCAATCAACAGAAAGTTGACTATCTGCCTGGGTGGCTCAGAGGTAAGAGCTGCTGCCACGTAAGCAAAAGGTTGCGGGTTGGAGCCTGGGCTCTCCTTGTTTTGAGCAGTGAGCTGCTATTATTATTATTACTATAATATAATAAAAACATACATTTGATTTGAGTCTGTTACACCTGATGTAAATTTTTGCTACCTGTAAAAGATATCGCAGAAGGGTAAAAGCAGACACATAAACGCTGGTGATTCATAACCTCTTGGTATCTTGTTGTCACTTGAATTTTTTGTTATTCAGTTTTATTCTTGAATAAAATCACACTTTTTTCATTATACATTTGTGAAAGTGTTTATTTTACATTCCACAAACCACTTGATTGACATTAAATCTGTCTCTGCCCCTCTTGCGCATGCACATACATGAAAACGTCACTATTTGAAAGTGCTATGTCATTTGAACATGCTTTTTTTCTGATCTTGCCCAATCTCATATGCCGAATGATAGTCTGACAACAGTCACAGGGGATTGTATGTTTGATTGCCAGTAAAACAAATAGTTCTGAGCAGCCATCAATCACAGCCCCACTGTGGTCATTACTGCTCTTGTGAAAAGAATGGAGATAAACGCCATCAACTCAAAAGAGGGAGAGGCAAGTTCATTGTAACACGTGAATGTGACTAAGAGAATAAAAATGAATTAAAAAAATGGTAACTTTTACAAGTAGCAAAAATTTACCTAGATTGTTACAGAATCAAATCAAATGTATGTTTTTATTATATTATAGTAATAATAATAATAATAAAATAGCAGCTCACTACTCAAAATGAGGAGAGCCCAGGCTCAAACCCAGAACCTTTTGCTTATGTGACAGAAGCTCTTACCTCTACACCAGCCAATCAGACAGTCGACTTTCAGTCAATTAATATTTGAGCTTTGGTTTTTAACTCATTGACAGCAACACGTAACTTGAACAGTTTCTTTATCTTTGGTTATATTCTTGAATAAATAGTGCACTTGTTTTGCTATACCTTTTCTGAAAGTGTTTATTTGATATTTGGACTTCGGTTTTCACACATTATACACTTCATGTCAGCATTTTGCCAATTATTAGTAGAACATGAAAAAAAGTTTCTGTTTTAGTTATGTGTTTAACATTTCTTGCCTCGCATTTCCGGTCATCCTACATTTACCCAGACCGCTGTAGACACGGAACACACATGAAATGTATGTATTCCAAATAACTATATATTATTTACCCTATACAATTCAAGGCACCTCACTCCGAGATAAACAGGCTTGAGCTGGGAGAACTTTGCAAATGACTTCAGCTGAGTGGGTGGGGGATGGGATAACAGGCAGCTTGTGCTGATTGACACATTTGCAAAACAAAGACGCTGATGAAGAGGTGCGAGGGAATTTAAGGTGACCTGGCATTACGACTTTTTTTGTAGGCTTCAGGGATTCTAATGAAACTTTATGTGGCTGGGTGCCGAATGGGGATTAGATGGCCAAGTTGAGAGTTTAGTTTATACCATTTTTTTCTGGGTATGGCACCTTATCCCCTATTTTTCAGCTAAGGGGGCTATGCTTCATGTTCATTCACATGCAAAGGTGTTGAGTCTAAACTTGATGCCTCGTTTTGGAGACAGATTTTATAATCGTTGTGTCACTCTAGGAATTGTACAACGCCACCGCTATATCCACTGTGGATCTCATTGAAGGCTGCACTGGAGTACTTCCTCCAGTTCCCTGACTGACAGTTTTATTTCTACCATCTGTTCTGCTCCTGGATACCTTCTCGCTGGATCAAGTGTGATTGTTGGAGGGGTTAACTTTGACAACCTCCATTCATTGAAATACTGTGAATAAGACCAATCTAACAGACCATTAAAAACCATCAAAAGGCTTTGTGAAGATGGCCTTAATGAATGTTTGGTCCGCGGCCAATAAATCTTTTATTTTAAAATTATTTTTTACATCCCGAAACCTGGACTTTTTATTTTTAAGTGCTGACAACTCAGTTTCTCTCTATGATCTTTCTCCTCCTAATGAATTTTTTTAGCTCACCTAGAATCGCTGGTTGGGGTGGTCATGACATTACAGAGCTCATATGTTGGACTCAGATATAACACTTGGTCTCTCTGTAATATTTCTGATCACTTTGTAGTAGTTTTTGAAATTAAACATTTGCACCTGCCCATCAATTCCCCTCAACCACAGTGCTGCTCAAATCCTATAAATGCTGATACAGTGCTGCAGTTTAGTGATATCTTCTCAGACACTCACTTATCTTCGGTGACAAAGCCCTCTCTGTTTGCTCTCATATTCATGGTCTGGTTAATATTCTAGATTTTACTTGCAAGGATATACTGGATTTGGTGGCACCCTTAACGTTAAGGAGAGACAAGGATAAAGCTAGTGTTCAGCACTACACAGGCAGGCTGAGCACAGCTGGAAAAAGGATAAACTTCAGGTTACTTATGAAATTCTCAGGACTCGCTTGAAGTTCTACCAAAAGGCAGTGAGAGCAGCAAAATGTAAATATTTATCTTGTTTAACTGCAAATGCTGCCCCGAGACCTAGGGTGGTTTCCAGCACCATAAACATTCTTTTAAACCCACCTGTCAGTGTCTTCCTTAACTGTACGTCCAAGACGTGAGAGCTATTTCTCAATTTCTTTCTAAATAAAATTCAAATCATTTGTTGAACCATTTTTCATCTAGTTGCTGATTACTATGTGCCGATACTAGTTCCCTTTAAGGCAGTGCATAGCCGTCTTACTCTTTTTAATCAGTTTCCTCTTCTTAGCTAGCTGATATAGTCCTGCATATGAAACCTTACAATTATCCACTAGATATTTTAACTTCACACCTGTTTAAATATACTTTCAGAGTCCTTAGTATAATTGTTTTGGCTATTATTAACAACTGCCTAAAATATGGTATAATGCCAGACAATTTTAAACATACAATTGTTCAGGTAGTGTTGAAGAAGCATACTCTTGATCCCACAGTTCTTTCAAACTAAAGACCAATTTCTAAGGCCCCATTCCCATCCAAAATCATAGAAAAAGTGGTTTCTTTGTAGTTACTTTCATATCTGGAGGATAATTTATGTGATGTGTTTTAAAACACTTCATAGTATAGAATCTGCTTAACCTTGGACTTGGGTTCTTGTGCACTTTTACTTCTACTGGATCTTAGTATAGAATCTGACACGGGGAACCTTGGGGTTCCGTTAAAACGGCCCGAGTATGAAGTCGGCATTCAAGGTTGTCCATGGAAATGGTTTGAGTCCTACCTTAAAAGTAGATCTACGTAACATATGTTAACATAGATGGTAACTTCTCTCATCTAGCACCTCTCATAAAGTGTTCCATAAGGTTCCATTTTAGCCTCTCTTTTATTTGCACTATAACTGAGGAGGGTCCATATTTCAAAAACATGGTGTCACTTATGACACATAAATTTTTCATACTGATTTTAAAATGGTGTTCCTGTTTTTAAAGACTTGCATAGTCTTGCTCCAAAATGCATCTGTGATCTCCTTCATCTCCATGAGGCACTGAGGCTATTGAGGTCATCTGGATAACTACTACTCGTAGTTCCAAGATCTTGATCTCGGCTCAAGTGTAGGGGAGGCAGACCTTTCTCAGCTGTTGCTCCTAGGCTTTGGAATGATCTGCTTCTCCAAATCAGGTCTTCTTCCTCTATCAAGGTTTTTACAACTAGGCTGAAGACCCACTTCTTCTCTTCCATCTTTCACTGTGTGTAAGGGTGTGAGGGATGGTGTTGATTGTTTTTTTAATCCATTCTTTCACTATTGTTTGTACTGTGTTTATTTTATTGCCACTTTGTACAGCACTTTGACTCAATATGTTTTTTTTAAACATGCTTTTATAAATAAATCTGACTTGATTTAATATTTTTTACTATTATGTGTAACTAAGAACTGTACAGGAGTAATAAAGATGGGTAATAACATGATTTTGGGTTACATATTATTAGTAATGCAAGTCAAAACTGTTAATTTTTAATTTGTATAATGCAACTGTTTCTATTCTTAAAGTAGAACACAAAAGCACTAAACAAAGAGGAGACACAAACAACTAAATTTACATTATGACTGAAGGTTACAAATCATGAGAAAATGTTTTGAAAGTTTACCATTTTAACCTGAATTTAACCCATAGGTCACACAATATACATTTTTGCAGTAAAGGGAACATACAGGTTATATAGCAGGTTATCTAAATATTTGTAAACACAATCCTCACTCTCTCTGCAATAAAAGATTATCAGATAATGTATACAAAAGTCCCTTTTATTCTGTATAGGTCCAGAATCAGTTAACCACAAATTGAAATCAGAAAAGCTTTGAAAACCAAGTTTTTTTTTTTCCTTAAGGTCTTCACATCGACAACTTTTCATGCACTGACAACCAGGAAATGTTCCCAATGATTATTTTTGTCAGCACTTATCAAATGAATAGACTGGCTGCAGCCTGCTCTGAAACCTATTCAATGTTTTACAATATAAAACCTTGTAATTGACTAAAAATGAAACATTTTCTTGAATAAAACAGAAAAGCCATTAAAATATTCATTGGAATATTTCCTGCTACCAATTTGTAGTAATCCCCCAAAATAAAAAAGTGGGTTTAAAGATAAGCACAGTGACTTTTCTTCTCCTTAAGACTGGGTCTAGTGGGTTTAGGGTACAAAAAGCAATCACCGTGAAGTGGACGCATGTATACAAATACGAACAACTACATGTGCATCAGGTATGTTAAACAGTGCTTTATTTTTAGTACATAAAAGTTAAATTAACATTTAAAGTATAGATATGAAAACAACAGTCCATTATGCAATCTACTTGTTAATGTAATATCATAAGAGTGACTTTAACACTGGCGATTCATGTAACTAAATAATTAAAAGCATTTTACTTTTCACTCATGTTTAATGTGACTCAGCAACTGTGCAGTGTTCTTCAAAAGACAAGAATAGGAAAAAAAACCAGATAATGCAACACTTGAAAATATAGTACTTGATAAAAAAAACGTAATATAATCCAGTAGTCCATAAAAGAAAGGAAGATAAAATCGCCCATAATTGCTAAAAGATATTAAAAGCAGTCATTAATATCAAACTTGGTCTTAATTCCACAGTTATACTTTCTGTTTGTACCAGGCTTTGAATGTTTTGAATAAATCAATCAATCAATACATTGTTCTCATTAGAACCTTCCCTCTAATGGGTGAAAATGACTTAGGTTTTAAGGTGTATTATATGTTGCGTGTGATGTTACTGAAAGAAATAAATGAAGAAACAAATACATAAAAAATAAGCAATTAAAAACAAAAAAATAAAAATCATTTAAATATGTATACTCAGAAATTGATTTGTTATTATTTATTGCCACATTTCACAATATATTTATTTATTTGGACTAAGGTTTCAGCCCTGCTGAGTATATCCAAAGATGGGTGAGACGAGGGACTGGGAAACAGAGAACTGGTCAAAGAAGGTGAGATGTAAAGTGATTTTGATTTTATTCTTGGTTTGAATGGATTATTTATTAATTATTTATTTGTTGTACATAGCGCACGTCAGGGAATAGTTGAAAGTGTCACCTTAGAGACCTTTAAATTTCAATCAATTAAATTTAGAAATGTAAAATGAATAGGACATTACTTTTAGCTAAATACAGTAGCTCAATCTTTTTCAAAACTTGTATTGGTTTGTTCTTCTTCTTTATTTAGCACAACCATTTAACTGTAGTGATTTCAAAAACCTAACATGCATGTTTAAATGAACTGAGCTGTTGTCACATTTGAGGCTGAAAAAGCACATATGCAGCACATGAAATACTAACCTGCAAGCTGGTTACTGTGAAGTTTGCTATTAGTCGAATAACTTCAGGATAGTTTTCTACTTTAACCAACTCTCCCAGCTGATAGTTACTTTTCAGTCGAGCCAGAAGTCTACAGAATTCATGATAATTATTTGGGTCTGACAAACTCTGGTAAAGAAAAGAAAAATATCAGTAGTATTAAATTGTATAAAATCACTTCTTAAACGAAAGGAAAGGTTCAAGTGCATTTTTAATGCAATATTTTAACAAGTTAAAAGGTGATCAAAGAACAGCTTGAAACATTTAAACCTACCAAATGTAACAATTACCAGAATCCAGTTAATTTAAGGATAAAATACACCACTGGTAGCCATTTAGTTCACTTTCTCTAAGGATACATATGATGATTGAAAAAAGAAACACACAGAATAAACACCATCCTTGACTGTGAAATCGGGTTTCAAATCCAACACTGTGCATAGAGTTGAGTTCAACTATACCTACAGTACTCAGTGTTTTTCATAAGCACAAGCTCTGGTACCTTCCTGGCCAATGAGGCTGCATGCCAATGCCTCCAGAGCTAGTTTTGACAGCCAAGTAAGCCTGGATCTGTCTCCCCCTTGCTCATCACCCTGCTGGTATTGCATTCAACACTCACCCTTTACTTTGCAGGTTATTAGCCCCTATGTCACACAGAGCTATTCTGGACTGTGCCTGAACAAACTTCATACCTCTACTGGACTTCACTAAGCAAACATCAACCCCAACCCAAAAACCCCCTGGCTTTGTTTCAGGATTTTGTCCTGCTTTACCTTTCTGAAAGAGGTTTTTCAAATTTACTGTATTTAGAACCATGGAGAACATAATACAGCAACATAGTACACTTAAATAGGTTTATATACTGTATGTAAACATGGCATGGTAATAAACTCTTCTGCTTTGACAGTATACATGTTTATGTGACCAATACAACAATAAACTGAGCATGCTATAAGGAATAACCCACCACTAGGTAGTTTACCTTCTTTATTAAATTTAATTAATGAAAAAATGACAATTTACCTTTGTAACAACACAGTTAGGGTCGGGGAATGAAACAGTAAAGTGAGCAGAATGCAGTAACCATTTGGTCTTGTACTGCATATCTTATTCAGTTAAAAGGATATCTGTAGATTTTTACCTTTTTGACGTTCCTGACCAACATTTTGATTCCTCTGCACCTTTATTTGTCCAGGACAAAAGGTGCATAAGACATTATTTTAAAAGTGCTGTGACAATTTGAAACCTAATAGAAAGTATAAGCAATTGACAGACATCAAGTATGCCATTACTTTTTATTTCTGCAAACTACCAAATTCCCCTTTTAATTCTGTTTGCACTGACAATATCTTCAGTTAAGACGTTTGGCAGGTAAATGTACTGTCTACCCAGAAAAAGTTGCCTCTCAGTTAGTCTATTCATGTCCAAACACATACATATTTTTTTGCTACATGGAACTAGGCATTTAACATACCAAAGATACAGTAAAAATAGAGTTTGACAAATGCTATTAACACCAAGTAATACAAGTGCTGTTTGTTTACAACAGGTGAACTCAAAGTGTTTGTCAGAAAGTAGCAAATTATGCCATCTTTCAACCAACAGTGGTCATAATTATGTCTTTCTTTGTCCTTGTGAGCCCACTGAACTTTGTAATCTATAGTTCTTGTCTCTGCTTCTAAGCTAGAGCTTTAGGCATGGTGGTCTGCAAGTTGTCTAAGGCCACTTGTCTCAGAAAAATAATGATGGAAAGGGCAGGGACTATTATTATTTTCTAATGGAACTTGAGGAGGCCTCAGGATCACCATTTTGCAGGATTAACAGGATTACAAGCTTTGTGGTAAGCAAAAACATAAACTGATTTCACTACTAACAAAATGCAACAGCTTTCTAAACAAAAGGCCACCAATTTTTATCCTGCTTTTGCCTTTATACCTGAGGTTTTTGTGCAATATGTGTGCAGATCTGTAAAGCTACTATTCTGTTACAGAATAGGTCCTTTAAGTTGCATTAGGATGCATGACTTTAAGTATAAACCAGTTCAGTAGAAGCAGGTAAGAAAAGTCTGTCTCAGACATGTTATTCTGATAGCAACAAAAGCCTTTTCTTATAGGCTGCAAATAATGAAATATTATTTACATTTTATAAACAAAAAATACATACATATGAAAAAGTTTGGGAACCCATCTCAGCCTGCATAATAATTTACTCTACTTTCAACAAAAAACATAACAGTGGTATGTCTTTCATTTCCTAGGAACATCTGAGTACCGGTGTGTTTTCCGAACACAAATTATTAGTGAAGTAGTATTTAGTTGTACGAAATTAAATCAAATGTGAAAAACTGGCTGTGCAAAAATTTTGGTACCCTTGTAATTTTGCTGATTTGAATCCATGTAAGTGCTCAATATTGATTACTTGCAACACCATATTGGTTGGATTTGCTCGTTAAGCCTTGAACTTCATAGACAGGTGTGTCCAATCATGAGAAAAGGTATTTAAGGTGGTCAATTGCAAGTTGTGCTTCCCTTTGACTCTCCTCTGAAGAGTGACAGCATGGGATCCTCAAAGCAACTCTCAAAAGATCTGAAAAACAAAGATTGTTCAGTCTCATGGTTTAGGGGAAGGCTACAAAAAGCTATCTCAGAGGTTTAAACTGTCAGTTTCAACTGTAAGGAATGGAATTAGGAAATGGAAGGCCACAGGCACAGTTGCTGTTAAACCCAGGTTTGGCACGCCAAGAAAAATACAGGAGCGGCATATGCGCAGGATTGTGAGAACAGTTACAAACAACCCACAGATCATCTCCAAAGACCTGCAAGAATATCTTGCTGCAGATGGTGTATCTGTACATTTCAATTCAGCGCAATTTGCACAAAGAACATCTGTATGGCAGGGTGATGAGAAAGAAGCCCTTTCTGCACTCATGCCACAAACAGAGTCGCTTGTTTTATGCAAATGCTCATTTAGACAAGCCAGATTCATTTTGGAACAAAGTGCTTTGGACTGATGAGACAAAAACGGAGTTATCCATATTACTAACCGAGAATGCTAAACCGGATGATGGACGCAGGCACATCCGGCTATGGGCCGTAGCTGCAAAAAGACGTACTGCGCAGGCGCAAGAAAGGGCCGCGAGAGGCGGACAAGACCACAGAAAAAAGGAGTGAGCAAAGAAACAGGAGGACAAAGAAATGAGACGCCACAAGCACAGAAAAAGGGAAAAGGCAAAGAAAAATGTAGTCAAAGGCAGGCACCGCACGAAACCCATTGCACACGAAACTAGCACACAAAAAAAAAGAAGACGCTCGCGCACAACGGCAAGGCTCCCCCCCCCTACAGGCACCGGACGGGATACACACCAAGAGGGGGATTTAACAAGCCCCTGAAACACAAAAAAAAAAGAACACAAAACCACCCCACACACCCTACAAGCAACGGACGGGACACACACAAAGAGGGGGATTCAACAAGCCCCTGGAACACAAAACGAAAGAAGACGCTCGCACAACAACAATCCTTACCCACACCCCCCCCCCCCCCAAATCAATAAGAAGTGACACCCAAAGCCACATATCTAAAGGAAACGTCCATATTAAACATACGTCATCTCAAAACCTTCACACTAGGCAGCATAGGTGGATCTCATTAAAATAAAGCACTATTAACCATTCAACTGGAGAAAAGGCTCCATATTAACAGTGAGTGCGATCCTCCTTATTACTTATACATATTCGCACGCTGAGGAACAAACAAGTCATGCATACACGGTCACGGGTACAAAACGATTCGGATCGGATAACGGGACCAAACACACGAACACGAATGAAACCAAAACAATACACGGCGGCGCATACAACGCGCTTCGGAAAATACGTGAGAAAAAATGTCTCGGATCAAAAAACGCAAAGCTCAAGTAACCCCGTTACAGAGACATGCCCAAATGAACAGACACATTAAACGTAGATGCATACAGCGCGCGTCTCAAAGTGCTGCATCGAAACAAGCACGATTTCAAAACAAAGGGCTCGTGACTCGGACATACAAAAAAGGGAGCAAAGCAACGCGCATATGACCGGCCAGAAAACAAGCAAGCGGGACTCAAAAAGCAGAAAGCTCAACTGACCGACATACAAAAAACGGACAAGGCACGATACAAACAATGCACGACGTAGAGTGAAACGGACTTTGCGCAAAGCGGAGGGCAAATCAATTAAAAATCAAAAATAGCGTGTCACAAATAATGGACATGCAACAACGCGGCACTCAAACGCCACAAGCAAAACATGCCCGTCGCAGACATCAACGCAGACGTCTGCTAAACGCTTACGCCAGTTGGCTGACAACGCTTTCAATAATGAGTCCACTATTGAGGAAAATTCAGTAGGTGACGCCCAAACACCACCCAAACACCACAACCCACAGTCAAACGCAGCGGCCTCCCAGAGTCAGTAGTATGTATGTGCCAGCAGTCTGTGTGGCATGTTTGAATCACATAACGGTAATTCAGTAACAGAGAAACAAAAACGAGAACGCATGGATACAAACAATAAACGGAGGCACCTACCACGCGCTTCACAAACACCACAATCAAAGAAGTCACGGCTCCAAAACGAAACACCTCAGGTAACGGAAATAGAAAAACGAGCCCGTATGGATAAACAAAATGAACGAAGTCGCCTACAACGCGCCTCTGAAACAGCGGACGCAAAGGAGTCACGGCTCCAACAACACAGAGCTCAAAGGCGCCTTCAAAGTGTTTCTGAAACACTACATGCAAGAGAGGCACAGATCCAAAACAAAACTGCACAAGGGCTACAAAGTTGTTCAGTATTCCAACAAACACAGGAACGACGGACAGATGCTGAACAATTCCAACATTTAGCTGAGTACGCATTCTATAATGAGTCCACTATTCATGAGGATTCATTGGGATTAATGAAAGAGCTCAACGATTTGTAATACAAAACTGAGCCCGTAGTTCCCAGAGTCAGTGCGTGGCGCCCAAACACCACAACCTGTAAACTACACCTGCTCTAATCCACTGTGCCAGCAGTCAGTGTGTGTAGGTTGGAGTATGCTTCCTAACAGTAAACGACTTCTACTTAACGACACAGCCACAGAACAACAAAAACGAGACCGCATAGATAAACACAATACACGGAGGCTCCTACGACACGCTTCAGACACACCAGAAGCAAAGACGTCATGGCTCCACAATGAAACAGCTCAACTAAATACAAACACAAGCCCGTATGGCTACGACCTGTAAACAAGCCCATATGGATAAAAAGAATGAAGGAAGGTGCCCACACAAAGAAATCGCTTTAGTACAAAGATGTTTATTTAATTAAATGAAAACTTTACCATGGCTACGACCTGTAAACTAAACCTGAGGTAAAGCGTGCACGCCAGGTTGTACAGCTGCCTGAACGCGACCGCCCACACCACCGCATATACCACGCTCGTTTAGTAATGTAGCCCTCCATGCCCAGATCCGCCGCCATGGCCACTTCAGCACGCGAATCCGCCGCCGTCAGCAAAACGACTTCTCACTGACGACACAGCCATAGAAAAACAAAAAACGAAACTGCATGGATAAAAACAATAAACGAAGGCGCCTACAACGCGCTTCTGAAACACCAGAACCAGATGAGTCACAGTTCCAAAAACAAACCGCTTTAGTACAAATATATTTATTTAATTAAATGAACTTTCCCAGGACGCACCCACCCTCCATGATATTTCATCCCTCCAAGTATTGGAGGGAACAGAAAGTGATTGCCATTCTTGGATTTGCGATTCTTTCGAGAATCGCGGGCTTGCTGGTCTGGTCATAACAAAAAGTGCTTTGCATGGCGGAAGAAGAACACTGCATTCCAATAAAAACACCTGCTACCTACTGTCAAATTAGGTGGAGGTTCACCTAATGCTGTGGGGCTGGTGTGGCTAATTCAGGGGCTGGGGCCCTTGTTAAAGTCGGGGGTCAGATGAATTCAACCCAATATCAACAAATTCTTCAGGATAATGTTCAAGCATCAGTCACAAAGTTAAAGTTATGCAGGTGTTGGATATTCCAACAAGACAATGACCCAAAACACAGTTCGAAATCTACAAAGGCATTCATGCAGTGGGAGAAGTGTAATGTTCTGGAATGGCCGTCACAGTCCCCTGACTTGAATATCATCGAAAATCTATGGGATGATTTGAAGCAGGCTGTCCATGCTCGGCAGCCATCAAATTTAACTGAACTGGAGAGATTTTGTATGGAAGAATTGTAAAAAAAATACCTCAATCCAGAATCCACACACTCATCAAAGGCTATAGAAGGTGTCTAGAGGCTGTTATATTTGCAAAAGGAGGCTCAATGAAGTATTGATGTACTATCTCTGTTGGGGTACCCAAATTTATGCACCTGTCTAATTTTATTACTGTTAATGTTTCTGTTAATCCAATAAAGTTAATGTCACTGCTGAAATACTACTGTTTCAATAAGGCATGTCATATATTAAAAGGAAACTACTACTTTGAAAGCTCAGCCAATGATAAACAAAAATCCAAAGAATTAAGAGGGGTTCCCAAACTTTTTCATAATACTGTATTACAGATTTACAGAATTGTGCATTCTGACAACATAACTGTTTCAAAAGTATGCACAGTAAGAATAATAAAGCATTTTAGTTCATTTTAGACCTTGTCATACACGTGCGCATGGGAGGCAGCTAAAGGGCTTGAGTAAGGACAGTTCTGAGACATACCAGGATGTGGCAGAGTGCACTGACTCTTTTTCTCCCTTGCCTGCAGACCATTCACGGGAGATTCCACCTGGTCCTCTTGACGTCACTTCCAGGACCGAGCCAATGGAAGGAGACCTTGCAAGTGATGTCACGTCCAGGCTCGCACTAATGACAGAAGAGCTGCATGAGCCCGACCCCTTTGACTTCACTTCCTGTCTTCCCCTTTAAAAAGCCTCCGCCTTTTCCCTATTCCCTCAGTTCTGTATTGGACTCAGCTTTGTGCACAGCAGTGCTATCAACTTAAAAAACGATTTGCAGACAGGAAACCATATTATACGAGTGGCTGCCCCAAACCTTGTTATGTCTCATTGTGAGTTTTGTGACAACCTACAGTAATGTTATTTTTATATTCACAACTTATTTTGTTATAAAAATAAACACTGCATTTTGTTTGTGTGGTGTAGCTAATATTGCAGATAAAACAAAACAGTGTTAAGCAAGAAACATGAATGGAGGAGAGTAACTCCTTAGGTAACACAAATCTGAAATCTCTAAGCACAAAGACACAGTTTAGTTTTCTGTGTTGATAAACAGCGCAGATAGACCAAGTTTAGGAAGTAAAGATATTGTTTATCATTCTAAAGATAATGGATTATATAAAATTTAATTAGGACAAGTAAAACATTATGAATGTTTTTATATTAGTTGCATACTTACTTGTGGATTTTCCAGTATTCTTTTCACTCCATCAACTAGATGAGACAAGAATTTTGCTCTTTCTGCATTGTTAAATAAAGATCTTCTAACTGAAGCAATTTGAACTAAACATGATAACACCTGTGAAAACAAAGTTAAACTATCAATAATAATATATATACATGGTTCACAAGAAAATATTCACTACCTTCCTTGCCCTGTCTTTATGGTTAGTTGTCCTCTCTATCCAGCAGAGTGGCATGCCTATTTACCCTCTCCCTCTAACCCCAACTTCCAACCTCTTGTTTCCTCTCTATGATCATAGCCCTTCCCCACAACTATTGCATAACTTTCTCCTGCTTAATGAAGACTTGTCCTAGGTATAGTCTGAGACAACTTTATATTCACAATAATGGTCACTTCTGGGCCATACCTTAATTACGCCACAAGAACTCAAGTCAAATTAAAATGTAACAATCAAAACATTGGTTGTTAGAAGGACAGTACTAGATTCTGATCATGTGTATCTAATCTTTCTCTTTAATTGACCACCAAGTATGAACTTTTCTATCTGGGTATTTTGTGCTGCCAACAGTCAGCTAGGTGGCCTTGTGACATCTCATTCTAACTGTGAATGTATCATTCAGCTTACTGTGAACACTAAGCAATGGTCTAAATGCTGTATTTCTGGAAAGAACTATAAATCACACTTCTATAAAAGTTGAAGGCAAATACTGGTGGTTTTAGTTTGAAATGAAAATTACAAGAATTAAAAATATGGTGGACAGCGTTAATGTTGTTATTTGTGGAGTGTGTGTTTATAAATACACTTTTAAGTTAGAACTACAATTCTTTAAAGTATACAGTAATCCCTCGCTCATATCGCGCTTCGCCTTTCGCGGCTTCTATATGTAAGCATATTTAAATATATATCGCTGATTTTTTGCTGGTTCGCGGATTTCTGAGGACAATGGGTCTTTTAATTCTGGTACATGCTTCCTCAGTTGGTTTGCCCAGTTGATTTCATACAAGGGACGCTATTGGCAGATGGCTGAGAAGCTACCCAACTTACTTTTCTCTCTCTCTCTTGCACTGACTTTCTCTGATCCTGATGTAGGGGGATTGAGCAGGGGGGCTGTTCGCACACCTAGACGATAGGGACGCTAGTCTAAAAATGCTAAAAGATTATCTTCACGTTGCTACCTTCTGTGCAGCTGCTTCCTGAAGTGACATGCTGCACGGTGCTTCGCATACTTAAAAGCTCGAAGGGCACGTATTGATTTTTGATGTTTTGTTTTTCTCTGTCTCTCTCTCTCTTTGTCTGCTCCTGACGGAGGGGGTGTGAGCTGCCACCTTCAACAGCTTTGTGCCGCGGTGCTTCGCATACTTATAAGCCAAACAGCCCTATTGATTTGTTTGCTTTCCTCTCTATCTTTCTGACAGTCTCTGCTCCTGACGCGCACTCCTTTGAAAGAGGAAGATATGTTTGCATTCTTTTAATTGTGAGACGGAAATGTCATCTCTGTCTTGTCATGAAGCACACAGTTTAAACTTTTGAAAAAGAGACAAATGTTTGTTTGCAGTGTTTGAATAATGTTCCTGTCTCTCTACAACCTCTGTGTTTCTGCGCAAATCTGTGACCCAAGCATGACAATATAAAAATAACATTTAAACATATGGTTTCTACTTTCGCGGATGGCTCTGGAACGCAACCCACGCGCTAGGAGGAGGGATTACTGTACATTAAATGTAAAAATTAAAAACAAACATTCTCTGAAAAAGTGTTTCTAGTTACATTTACTATTCAAATACATTTGAAAGGATTTAACAAGCTAATTTTTAGTACTAAATTGAAGATGAATTAATGCCTACACTTTAACTTTCAAGCACACAGCAACAGCTCTTCATACACAGAAAAGCAACAGTCAATAGATGTGAATATAGAGAAGTCACTTTTTCATTTAGCCTGAAAACATTTTTAAATTAAAGCAGCCTACATAAAATATATTTTCAAAGAGTGTGAGCATGACCTGCTTTAGCATTTACAGTATGTTAAAGAGAAGCCCATAAAATTAAAATCTACAATAATTTCTGTGAAGGATTTTAATCCTTAATTAGGAAAACGTATATGATCATTTTTTTCTTCATTACAGGCAAAGCCCATCTTCCTCATTCCGGTCTCAAACAAACTTTACGTGAAACCCTCATTTTAGTAACCATATTGCGAGGATATGTTTCCAGTTAGTGAAATACAGAATAGAAGAAATTCTGATGGCCTGAAAGACTGCAAACTCAATGACCTGAATGCATGTGTAATTACAGTACCTTCTAAGCCAGAAATAACAATGGAAGGATCAAACAGTTTATCTCTCCTTTTAACATTTGAAAAAAATGCATCAAAATAAAAAAAATATTTTAGTTTTGTGAAATTGTTACTAACATTTGTTTCATATTTGATTTTGCAATCACGAAATGTGAAACTCACTCAAAGTCGCCTGCTCAAATGATTAACAAAAAATGTGAAACACAATTTAGCTTTGGAGTGCAGCTTCACTAATCCAAACATGCATGCATCAGAAAATATTTTCCTATCCTTTTGCACAAAAAGAAAAAAGGTGGCATATATAAATAAAACTAAAAACCTTTCTTCCCATATCAATGGTATGAAGTTTACTGGCACAGTTTGCAACACAGTTTATCGCATTTTTTTTTGTGAAGGAAAAACTCATTTGTTACATCACTAGTTAAGGAAAGACACAAAAAATGTTTATTGTTTACAGTAAGGGGTTTTTGGCATTTTGTGCTTAAATTACATACCCCAAAAAATAAATGCTTAAGGTAATACCATCTATAAACCACTCCGCATCAAGAATCACTAGTCTCCCCCTCGTATGTTTGCTTCATCATGACTATCCCACAAGGCAGCGTAGAGGACCTATGTGTAACCTGATTCTCACAGTTATGTGGTATGCTCAAGTGTAATAAAACAGCAAAAAGTTATCCTACAGTAATCTGTTCCCTTAACATCACTAAAAATATTGTTAAGTGGGAGTGAAGCATTAGGAAACACTTAGTTAAATTACATTCACAAACATAGACATGAGACTTCTACAAGCTATCCCAAAGCCCAAATGTCAATGAAACTGGCACTAAATAGTTCTTTAAACTATTTTAAAAAAATCACAGTTCAATCTCAATAGTGCTTACAGGTAGCTCTGCAGGTGTATGCATATCAATTACAGAAATGTACTAAAAACATAAATATTTTCCTTTTTTTATTAACAAAGAAAGGCCTTAAAAACAACAGATTAAAAATAATATATCAACAAATATTCATTTTGCATTTTAGAAATTATGACAGTATGTTAATAACATTTTCAATTAGGATTCCAAGGGGGCTATAAAGTTTATTTATATTAAATTATTCATAAATATTATTTTAAAACACCTTCAGTCAAACTGACCAAAAACACCAAAGATTTATGTAAGTTACAACTCAAGTTTAAAATCAAAGGCACTTACCAAAGGTGAGAGCGTTGGAGGAATGGAATGATACAAATCAAAAAAACAGCTGTAGAGTTGAAGAATCCAAAAAAGCTAAAAAAAAAATATATATACATATTTTTTATTTTAAATAACAAGGAAATACAACTTTATTTCATTTAAGACAGGTAAATAAACATTGTGATATTACCATAGCAAATAAATTTAATCATAATGCAAAAATACAGTGCATCAGGAAAGTATTCACAGCGCATCACTTTTTCCACATTTTATGTTACAGCCTTATTTCAAAATGGATTAAATTCATTTTTTTCCTCAGAATTCTACACACAACACCACATAATGACAACGTGAAAAAAGTTTACTTGAGATTTTTGCAAATTATAAAAAAATTTTAAAAATTGAGAAAGCACATGTACATAAGTATTCACAGCCTTTGCCATGAAGCTCAAAATTGAGCTCAGGTGCATCCTGTTTCCCCTGATCATCCTTGAGATGTTCCTGCAGCTTACTTGGAGTCCACCTGTGGTAAATTCAGTTGATAGGACATGATTTGGAAAGGCACACACCTGTCTATATAAGGTCCCACAGTTGACAGATCATGTCAGAGCACAAACCAAGCATGAAGTCAAAGGAATTGTCTGTAGACCTCCAAGACAGGTTTGTCTCGAGGCACAAATCTGGGGAAGGTTACAGAAAAATTTCTGCTGCTTTGAAGGTCTCAACGAGCACAGTGGCCTCCATCATCCGTAAGTGGAAGAAGTTCGAAACCACCAGGACTCTTCCTAGAGCTGGCCGGCCATCTAAACTGAGCGATCGGGAGAGAAGGGCCTTAGTCAGGGAGGTGACCAAGAACCCGATGGTCGCTCTGTCAGAGCTCCAGAGGTCCTCTGTGGAGAGAGGAGAACCTTCCAGAAGGACAACCATCTCTGCAGCAATCCACCAATCAGGCCTGTATGGTAGAGTGGCCAGACGGAAGCCGCTCCTTAGTAAAAGGCACATGGCAGCCCGCCTGGAGTTTGCCAAAAGGCACCTGAAGGACTCTTAGACCATGAGAAAGAAAATTCTCTGGTCTGATGACACAAAGATAGAACTCTTTGGTGTGAATGCCATGTGTCACGTTTGGAGGAAACCAGGCACAGCTCATCCCTAGGCCAATACCATCCCTACAGTGAAGCATGGTGGTGGCAGCATCATGCTGTGGGGATGTTTATCAGCGGCAGGAACTGGAAGACTAGTCAGGATAAAGGGAAAGATGACTGCAGCAATGTACAGAGACATCCTGGATGAAAACCTGCTCCAGAGCGCTCTTGACCTCAGACTGGGGCGACGGTTCATCTTTCAGCAGGACAACGACCCTAAGCACACAGCCACGATATCAAAGGAGTGGCTTCAGGACAACTCTATGAATGTCCTTGAGTGGCCCAGCCAGAGCCCAGACTTGAATCCGACTGAACATCTCTGGAGTGATCTTAAAATGGCTCTGCACTGACGCTTCCCATCCAACCTGATGGAGCTGCAAAGAGGAATGGGTGAAACTGGCCATGGATAGGTGTGCCAAGCTTGTGGCATCATATTCAAAAAGACTTGAGGCTGTAATTGCTGCCAAAGGTGCATCGACAAAGTATTGAGCAAAGGCTGTGAATACTTATGTATATGTGCTTTCTCAGTTTATTTATTTTTAATAAATTTGCAAAAACCTCAAGTAAACTTTATTCACGTTGTCATTATGGGGTGTTGTGTGTAGAATTCTGAGGAAAAAATGAATTTAATCCATTTTGGAATAAGGCTGTAACATAACAAAATGTGGAAAAAGTGATGCGCTGTGAATACTTTACGGATGCACTGTATGTACAATACTGATTTAACATTCATTTTCTGAATGTACTGCTTCCATGAATGGCTCAATCTCAGTATCTATTAAAAGCATCCTTAAAACACACAATCACTCCTCAGGGTTATCAATAAACCAGCATTCTGAAGAGCACATACATTTTACACTGTAAATATAATAAAAAAAATTAGATTTTGAGAAAAATGTTTCTGAGAGGGCCTTGGAAGAAATATGCTGCTATGAGGGCATGAGGAATGTTAAGGGACTAAAAGGTGACATAACCATGTCATATGGTGTAGTGGTAAAGGCTTTGGACTTCAAACTCTTAGGTTGTGGGTTCATAATCCCACCACTGACACTGTGTGACCTTGAATAAGGAATTTCATCCACATGTGTTCCAACTGGAAAAAGAAAAAAAGAAACGTAACCAATTGTATTTCAAATGTCATAAATCACTTTAAATAAAGGTGTCGGCCAAATAAATAAATGTAAATGTAGCATATGACAATAAAAGAGGAGTGGTAAAACAATTGTAGACAGTTTTCCTATTTTACCACAAAAGTTAGTTAATAAAATTCATATCATAACTTTTTTTGGATATACTTTATTAATCCCTGATTTCAGGAAATGTCTTACAACTTTTTTAACAGGTTTGACCACCGTAACCCACTCTCACCTCGGAATACTGTACCCTCCACCCATCCTTCTGCTGATACCAGCGTAGGAGAGAGTTTACCCAAACCCACAATTACAGCAGCCCAGGTAAGCAGAGAGCTGAGGAGACTTTGTGCCAGCAAAGCAGCGGGTCCAGATGGAGTATCGCCACGACTGCTGAAGGCCTGTGCATTGGAGCTGGAGAGTCCTCTACAGCGCATCTTCAACCTGAGCCTGGAATAGGGGAGAGTCCCGAGGCTTTGGAAAACATCTTGCATCACCCCAGTCCCAAAGGTATCACATCCTAGTGAGCTGAATGACTTCTGGCTTGTCGCTCTGACGTCGCATGTGATGAAGACCATAGAGTGGCTGCTGCTTCACCACCTGAGGCCACAGGTCCGTCACGCCCTTGACCCTCTGCAGTTCGTATACCAGGAGAATGTGGGAGCGGAGAATGCCATCATCTACATGCTACACCGATCCCTCTCCCACTTGGACAGAAGAAGTGGTGCTGTAAGAATTAATTTTCATATAGATAATCAATGTGACCAGAAAGTAAAAGAATTTATGAACCTCCTGGACTCTTTTGATTTGAGACAGCTCGTTAATCAGCCTGCACATAAAGCAGGTCATACGTTAGACTTAGTAATTACTAAAGGACTAAAAGTTGATATAAAGCAGGTCATTGATATTGGTCTATCAGACCATTTTCTTCTACTCTTTAATATAGAAATAATGATAGAAAACACTCATGAGAAGCATATTGTTAAAAAACGGTTCTTTGACTCATCAGCAGCTTTAAAACTTTCAAACATTCTAACCAATCAGTCCGTTTATAGTGCCAACTATAATAGCGAGGAGAATGTAAATAGTAAGGTGGAAAGATTTAATACTAAAGTGAGGGCTGCTGTTGACTTAGTTGCACCTGAAAAGACAGTTAAAAAATGTTCTAGCATTGTTATACCATGGAAGACCCAAAGAGTGTCTGATTTAAAGAGAACATGCCGTAGAGCTGAGCGTAAATGGAGGAAAACTAAACTAACTATTGACTATGAAATATTAAAAGTTAAAATAACAGAATACAATAACACAGTCCGTCTTGAGAGGCGCTGCTATTTCTCTAAGATTATAAATAACAATGCTAGAAATCCCAGAGTCTTATTTTCGACAATTGATCATCTGTTAAACCCAGGTAACTCAAAGGAATGCCTCCTAAGTACTTCCAGTAAAACCTGTGAGGCTATCGCTGTATTTTTCAATCAAAAAATTAATGATATTAGAAATAACATAGTATATCTCCCCCACACTAAGGATCCTCCTAAACCCCAGTACCCCATAATAAACAAATTAAAGTCTTTCACTAGGATAGATTTACCTGATTTACATAAAATAATTTCTCAAATGAAACCCTCCACCTGTGCCCTTGACCCAATACCAACAAATTTTTTCAAAGAAGTATCGGGCGTGCTTAGTGATAATGTTCTTGACATAGTAAATTCGTCATTAGATACGGGGGTCTTCCCAGACTGTCTTAAGACTGCGGTAGTTAAACCCCTACTTAAGAAAAATAATCTCGATCCCTCTGCTCTTGAAAATTATAGACCCATCTCTAACCTGCCTTTCTTAAGTAAAATTCTAGAGAAGGCAGTCATTATGCAGTTAAATGAGCACCTCAATAAACATGCTATTCTTGATAAATTTCAGTCAGGTTTTAGAACAAATCACAGCACAGAAACTGCACTCGTTAAAGTAGTAAATGACTTGCGGGTAAATGCAGACAGAGGCCATTTATCTGTTCTCATCCTCTTAGATCTGAGTGCCGCATTTGACACCATTGATCATAATATTCTTAAGAATCGCCTTAGTCAATGGGTGGGCCTCTCTGGCAGTGTCTTAAATTGGTTTGAATCCTACCTGGCAGGGAGAAAATTCTTTGTTAGTTGTGGTAATTATAACTCAAAGACACATGATATTCTATATGGTGTTCCACAAGGCTCTATCCTGGGTCCACTGCTCTTCTCAATCTACATGCTTCCATTAGGTCAGATTATCTCAGGGCACAACGTGAGCTACCACAGCTATGCTGATGACACACAGCTGTATTTATCAATAGCACCTGATGACCCAAA